>NC_140154.1:1342061-1447061 GCF_964035555.1 Netta rufina
AAGCCACAAACCTCAGGTTTCGGGGTTCTCCCCCTTCCCCATGCACTACCAGGGCGCGGGGGGGCTCTCATTGGGGTCGGCTTCTGGGGGTGTCGGGGGGGCGATGGATGGGGCTGTGCCAGGGGGCGGCTTCCCCGCCGAGTGTCAGGGTCCTTGGGGTGCTCCGAGTGTCCCCCCCCGGCCCCCTGCCCCTTCACCTCGACCCCTGGGGGGGACAGCCCCCCCCCTCCCCGAGGACAGGGCCTCCTTCCCCGTTTTGGGCTGAAAAAGCAAGGAATCAGCTAAACAGAAAAATAACCAAAGGCAAGGGCTCCGCCGCGCTCCGGTATTCGAGGCACGTCGCCCTGAGCCCCGCGTTCCCGCTTCCAAGAAATATTAATCTAAATTACTATTAATAAGGGACAGCTACAAGTTAATTGGCATTACAATAATTCATTTCAATTTGTTAATATTAAATGAGCAGAGAGCACTTTTTGCTCGGGACGTGCTCGGGCTCGGGGCTGCCTCGCCAGCCCCCCCCCCCCCCCAGCCCCATGGGATGGGATGTGCTGGCGACGCCGGGTGCTCCGGTGCCTTTCCATCTCCAGCTTTTGCTGGTTTTTTTTTTTTTTTTTTTTTTTTTTCATTTTTCCCCTTTTTTTCCCTTTTTTCCAGGAAAACACACCCTCGCCCCCTCCTCGATGCATCCAGGCCTTTGCTCCGAACCCACCGAGCCCCCCCTTCCCCTTAGAGCCTCGCCGCCCGCCCGAGACCCTAATAAAATATTTACGCCTCGTATCCCGCTATTGATTTTATGGAAAAACGCTCCGCTGCTGGAATTCATTAGGTTTGAGTTACCCCGCTCCTCGGCTGGGTAAAAAGCCCTCTCGTCTCCCATCTGTTTGCATCCCGCGGAGCTAAACAGAGCAAAGCGGCTTGATTAATATTTACGGGGCTCTGCTTTGCTGGCTCCAAGCGGCAGCCCTTGCCCCGGCCGGGGGTGCAGGTGGTGCTGAGCCAGCGGGGAGAGGGGGGAAGAGGATGGGATGAAGGCTCCGGGTAAAGGGCAGAAGCATCGGGGTGAAGGAAAAGTCGAGGGGGCTGTGCCCTGGGATCCCCCCCTTTGCCTTCAGTTCTCAACGGGTGTCCTCGCTTCTGGGGTTTATCTCCCTTTTATATCCTCCCCGGGATGAAAAGTGCGCAATTTCTATCAAATTCCAAC
This sequence comes from Netta rufina, assembly GCF_964035555.1. Taxonomy (NCBI): domain Eukaryota; kingdom Metazoa; phylum Chordata; class Aves; order Anseriformes; family Anatidae; genus Netta; species Netta rufina. Next base: position 1,343,263 of record NC_140154.1, read on the forward strand.
TCTTGGCCGATTTGGGGACTTTTCAAGCCAGGCTGGGACGTGATGTTGCTGGAAACCAGTGCCTTTCGCAGCAAAAACCCCGTTTGCAGCAAATCTTCCTGTTCCCCGTGCAGCTGAGTTGATGTTTTTTAATGGGGTGGCGGAGGAAGGGGTGGGGCTGCAACACCCCAAACTCCTGGCATCCCCTTTCCAAGGGAAAAAAAAATAATAATAATTAAAAAAAAAAAGCCTTGCAGGGGATTTTAGGGGGATTCCACGCTGTTTTGGGGAGGAGGAGGAGTCAGGGGGTTATTTGGGGTGAGGGCTCAGAGAGTGGGATGCGCTGCTTTTTTTTTGCAGCACATTTGGGCCGAGAAGAAACTTTTTTTTGGCACAAGTTTTCGGCCGGATCAGCAACCAGAGCTGCACCATGGGGTGGGGGGAAAGGGGGGGGATGAACCCACAGCCAGCACATGGCAAGGGGAAGGGGCTTCTCCTCCTGGCACCCACCTCCAGGCCTTAAAAAGGCCCCAAACAGCCCCAAATAAGCAGTTTCCCCAAGAGAGGGTGCAGCGATGGGAAGCAGGGTGATGCTCCCAGTCCACACCAGTTCAACCCAGTGCGCTCCCAGCAAGCAAGGCGCTGTTGCCCGCTCCATCACCTCCGAATCCGGGAGCGTCGAGGTGAGCGGAGCGTGCGGGGACGCGTGGTGCCGGGGGGGGGCTTGGCAGGGGACAGCAGCTGCTCCCGCCTGGGGCCACCCATGGGTGCTGATGGGTGTGGGGGGGCTGCCTCAGTGCCAAATTTCTCGCTGCCTTCCCCAAGTTGCGATTCCATCGCCCAGATTGGAGTGGCATCCCAAAATTCCAGTTTTCTCTCCCAAATCATGGATGCACCCCTAAAATTTCAGCGTGTGCCCCAGGTTTCGTCCCCGAATCGCTTCCCCAAGTCACTCTCATTGCCCCAAACTGCAGCTGCGCCCCCAAATTGCGGCTGCAACCCTAAATTGCATTTGCACACACCAAACGACTGCACCCCCAGACTGCAGTTGTACGCTCAGATTGCAACTGCGCCCCCGAGTTGCAATGGCACCCCCCCGTTTTACAATTTCCTCCAAACCACAATTGCAGCCCCAGCTTGCAGTTGCCTTCAATTAGGGTTTGCATCCCCCAAATAGTGACTGCACCCCCCAGATCCTGCAGATTGCACCCCCAGATCGTGCCTGCATCCTGCAGACTGCAATTTGAACCCCCCCAAACCGTGACCCGGGCTGCCTTCGAGCCCCGGGGGGGTCTCCTCGTGCCTTCCCCTTGGCTCGCAAGGCTGCAGCAGTGGGGTTTTGCCTCTTGCTATGTGGTCCTGGCGCCGCCGCACCTGGCTGAGCCTCTCCCAGCGGTGTAATTACTGCTTTGGAAGGGGTTCAGAGGAAAAGGCGTGCGAAGGAGGTGATTGCAGAGGCTGCAGGGGCTGAGATAAGAGCGGAAGGAGCAGGGCGTGCGCCGTGCTGCCGGGGACACCCCCAGAGCATCCACGGGGCCTGGTGGGGAGATGCCAGGAGGGAGAGAGGTGATGGGAGGAAGGCCGGGGGGATCGGTGCACCCTCTCTGCACGTCGGGAGGTGTGAGGCAGGGACCGAGCTGGAGCTGCATTGCCCCAAATTGCAGTTGCATTCCTCTGTGTTGCAGTTGCACCCCTGAATGAGCAGGGAATATCTTCCCCTACACTGCAATTGCATCCCTTGCACGAGGGAAGGCCATTATCCCCCAAAATGCAGCTTTATCCCCCCAAACTGCAGCTTTATCCCCCAATATTGCAGCTTCATCCCCCCAAATCGCCGTTACATCTCCCAAATTGCAGCTTCATCCCCCAGACTGCAGCTTCATCCCCCCCAAATTGCAGTTACATCTCCCACATTTCAATTGCATCCCCCATACCAGGGAAAAACATCATCCCAAAACTTCAACAGCTTCCCCCCAAATTGCAATTGCAAATAAATCAGCAACGTGACACCCGGGTGCCCACTCAGGCATGGGTCCATCTGTCTGAATACATTCTTTCCCCTAAAAAACGACCCCAAAACACCCCGGTAGGAACCCCAGCAGCCCTCCAAGCTCCTGGGCAGTAGCAGCCCTCTTTGGGGTGCCCCCATTGCCCCCCCGGTCCCGGCAGGCGGCAGCACAGCGATTCCCTGCTCACACCCCTCCTGCCTTTGCATAACTCAAGGCTCTCGGCACCGGGCTCTTTAGGAGAAGGATTCTCCGGTCAGCCGCAATAATAAATAGATAAATAAACCCCTGGAAAGTCTCAGGCTAGCCGCTTAAATACATTTTATGGGGTGATTAGAACAAGAGCCGTCCGTTTGAGTGGTTTATTTGTAGCCTCGCTTTGCGCTGGCAGAGGTGTTGGAAGCGTTTCCCGTCCTCGTTAGGGGCTGACTGAGTGTTCAGCAGCAGCGCAGCCTCGGTCTATGAAAAAAAAAAAAAAATCTGTTGAAAACAGACATTTCCCCCATAAAAGTTAATTTGATGGTGCAAAAATCGCACTGATCTGCCCCGAGAGAGGCTGGCTGAGGGGGTTGGGATTTAGAAAAAAAAATAAAAAAATAACAAAATAAATCCCCCGAATACACCCAGCTCCCCGAGAGAGCCCCGGCGCGCGGCGGGGACGGCTCCATCACTCCTAAAGCATCCTCGACAAATGGGTCCCCCGCCGGGAGCCGCTCCCCGCGCGCACCCCGAGCGGCTCCCAGCCGCCTGCTCCGCCGGCCCGGCGCCGACGTCATGCCTGCTGCTTCGCTTAATTTGTCCCCGCTGCAGCTCTGCTCTCTCTTCCCGGCTGCTAATGAGAGAAACGACTCGCCGGCCTCGTTGGAGCGACCTAGGCCAGATTTGCAAGCGCGGTTCTGCTCCAGCCTCTTGCTGCGAGTCGGAGCGTCCTCGCTTTCCTGTGGTAAACCAGGATTTAGGAAGTTTCCAGCTGGGTTGTAAAGCAACCATCCCGTTTGGGGGGCTGGTTTTCATCCTCGTCACAGTTTGAGGGGAGGCGATAATTGCCCTTGGATGTCTCCATGTCCCAAGTCCACAGCCCTTTGCACAAAGATTCCTTTTTGCTCACTTTACGCCAACATCCTTAGGAACTGAGCGCCGTGTTTGGGCACCAGACAGCAGCCTTGGCAGTGGGAACAAGAAGCCAAACCCTTGAGGATGAAGCATGAGTCCTGTTGGCGTGGTGGGACAGCAGTTGGGTGGCCAGGGGCCAGCCCACCTCACACCATGACTTTGTTGTTGAGTTGGGACCCAACCCACTGGTTGAGCTTGGCCATAACCCAACAGTTGACCTTGGCCATAACCCATTGGTTGAGCGTGGCCATAACCCAATGTCTGAGCTTTGCTATAACCCAACAGTTGAGTTTGGCCAAAACCCAATGGTTGAGCTTCACCATAACCCAATGGTTGAGCTTCACCATAACCCAATGGTTGAGCGTGGCCATAACCCAATGGTTGAGTTTGGCCATAACACGATGGCTGAGCTTTACCATAACCCATTTGGTTGAGCTTTTACCATAACCCATTGGTTGAGCTTGGCCATAACCCAATGGTTGAGCTTCGCCATGGCTCTGCCAACCCCACCTTCGACTCAGCCACCCAAGGAAACAAAAAGGTTTGGCCACCGTGGAACACAAGCCCACATTTCCCACATTTCCCACATTTCCCACATTTCCCCTTTCCCAAGGATTCTTCAAGTGGATTTTCACCATTTCACTTACCTAAACCCTGCAGCCAGTAAAGCATCTTTGTGGTTGCATCACACTGAGTCTCCTGCCTCTGTCCATCTCATCCCTTCCCCGTTGGGAGCAGCAGGGACCCCATGTCCACCCTGAGTGTTTCCCCTGGGCTTGCACCTCATTTCCCACCTGGAGCCCCCAGCCCTGCTCCCGTTGTCCCCTCCACGCCCCCCCTGCCCCGACCCCGTTCTCTCTCTGTTTCTTTGGGCTGGAGCAAGCCCAAGCACTGCCCCCGTGCTAACCACAGGCTCCTTCCCAGCTCCACGAAAGAATTACGATACCTTCCTCCCCTGCCTTTCTGTATTTATTCCCACTCCCTGGAAAGGCGCAGCAAACTCTGCTTCACCCCGAGCCCTCGCTGGAGTTCAGAGGATGCGAGGACACAGCCTGCCCTCCTCTCCTCCAGCCAAATACTGTCCTCAGGGCTACGGGGGGAGAAGCAACCATAAATTCCCCGTATTTACACAAGGAGACGGAGCGCGGGGCTGGGCGGTGGTAATGCATTTTGCACAGGGTGAGAATATCGCCTTTGTGCTCCCGAGGCTGCCCGGCGCAGGCTGGGCTCCCTCCGGGGCTATCCGTCAGCTCGGGCTTTCTCTCTTTGCCTTATTTATTTGTTTGGCATCTCAAAGGGCGGCTGGCGGGGCTGGGAATCGTCTGGGGCTGCCCGATGCTGGGAAATCTCGGGGTCTGACGATCTTGGGGTGTTCGGGAGGATTCCGGATACGTTTGGATCCTTTTTGCTCCCTGTTCCCGTTCCCAAACCTGGGGGTCACAAGAATGCACTGAAACGGTGAGATTTTTTCAATTTCTCCTTGGTGCAATGCAGCCACAAGGAGCAGCCCAGGTGCTTTTTATAGATTTATTTTTTTTTGTAGACCCATTTTCCCCATTCTTGGGGTCCCCTCCCATCCCAGCATCACTGCCCATGTCCTGGCATCTTCTCATTGTCCACCCTTGTGTGGTGCCCCCGGCCACACTGTGGTTTTCTGCATGGAAAGGGCCACCAAGCATGGGGCAATGGCACCAGGGTGCTGGTCCCTCAGGTTAATTAAAGCTAAGGCTAATTAAAGATAGTAATGAGTTTCTACAGATGAGTCTATCTTCAGGGCCTCTTAAAAGGAGGGAGGATCCCCGGGTGCCAAGCTGAGCTCTCCTCATCCATTCATGCAAATCAGGGCAAAACATTTCATTGCTGCTCATTTTGGGGCTTAACCCAGGCCAGATCTGACCTTTTAAAAATAAAAATAAAAAATAAAAAAGAATCTTTGAGATTTCACTGAAGCCATCATAGCCAAACCACGGTGGGAAGCCCGTTATCCAAAGGTAATTCCCACGCTGAAATATTTTTCCCGTGGTGTTTTCCACATCCAGCATCCACCCCAGCGGGTACCGTGCCCCGTTCCCACTGGGATTCTGAGGAAAATGTACCCACGATGTGGCCACGGGTGGGTGTTTGCACAACAGCATCACGAGGGCCAGACATCGGGTCCCTCCACGCTCACCCTTTCAGGGGACTTTTGCCTTGCCCAAGGGATTTGCCCAGCGTCCTGCATACCGGGGGGGGCTCTGACCTGGCTGGGGCTGGTTTCTGAACCCTCCCCGCCAGCCCGAGGTAGGAAACCTTAAGGAAACAAGCCAAGCATGGTCAGAGCACCGGTGCTGGAGGCAGGCGGCCGTGGATCAGTGTATTTATGGCCGCAGGCAGTCCATTCATCTGCAAAAGCCTTATAAAGAATCCCTAGCAATCACCTACAAGCAGTGCTGCTTGTTAATGGGTATTAGCTGTGACCTCGAGATTTATGTCCCGCTCCCCGCAGGATTGCCGAGCCTCTGCAAAGCAGGGCAGGGACGCACGGGGAGCCGGCGTCGCCGTCCGTCAGTCCGTCAGTCTGGCTGAAAATCACAGCCCGGGGGCAGAGCCGGCAGCGGGGGGTCTTCTCCGAGCTGGGGGTCTCCTCTCCTGGGGGTAGGGCGCCTTGGCACCCCAAGAGCACCAGGGATTTCTTCTGGTTGGTGTGAGTGGGTGATGGAGAGATGGTGAGATGGGGACAGATGGATGGAGAAGTGGCACGTCACCTTCCTCCAGCAGTTGCACAATCACCCCCGATACCCAAAAGCAGCCATGCGTGGGGAGCGTGGGGTCCCCCATCCCAAAGCATCCTGCTCCCATCCGTGGCACCATGGGCACACAGAGTTCCCCTCCTCCAGCACCCATGGGAGCGCATCCCAAGGCTGCATCCTCTGCATCTTGCTGAGCAAGGCGGGAGGAGGAGAGGATGCTGGCGCCAAATCCTGCCGCACGGACCTTTGCTTAGGGCCAGAGAATGGAAGCAAATTGCAAAGCAGCAGGAAAAGAAAAAAAAAAAAATAAACCACCACGTCTCCTCGTCCATCCGCTCGTGGGAGCAGACAGACTCCTGTCATATTAATATGAGCCAGCCTGGGAAGAGGAGAGGGAACATCTTTATCTCTTCCATTAGGTGATACCTTGTCCTCTCTCTCTTTTATGGCTCACGACTGCTTTGCTCCTCTCCGCAATTCCCCCTTTGTTCAGCGCCGCCAGCGGGTCCGCGCGCCGCAGCGGCTGCGCGGCAAGAAAAGCCACTGAAGCATCTCGAAATATAATTAGAAATCTAAATATGACACCGCTGTTGCACTCCGAGACCTGGCACCATAAAACACTCGGGCTGTGATTTGTAAAAGCCGCGGCGAGCCGCGCCGTGCCGGCCAGCACAGGATATACACCCCGCCACCCCGACGGCTGAAGTTCATGATTGCTTAAAGATTACCCGGGAGTTTTCAATTACCTCCTATTAATGTATTTACTCGGCGTATCTTTTATCAAGCTAAAAGTTGTTTTATTTTTTGCTCGGAGATGCCTTGACTTTCCTAAATGGCACATATTTCAATATTAAAGCCGCTTACTATCATCGCGGGCATGAGCAATGCCTGCGAGGCGAGGCGGCTGCGCCCGGCGTCTCCCGGCGTTTAATTAAGTGGGTGTTCAGCTTCGCCCAGAGCCATTCGTTAGGGACGGTCATTGATGAAGTCGGTGAGTGAAGGAGGCTCCGGGAAGGGCCTCCAGTAGAGGCGAGGCAGCACAACGGGGTGGGAGGCTCCGTCCCCTCCTCATCCTCCCCAGCACGCTGTGAGTAGCCACTTTTCCTGCCTCAGTTTCCCCTTTTGAAGCACAGCTCAGCCCCTGCCTTGTGTTTCTCCAGAGGTTGCCCCACTTTGGTGCAATCTGGGATGCAAGCGCTGGGTTCTCTCTGCTTTGAGCTGAAATGAGTTGAATTCTACCCAAATGGTGGAGCCCGTCCTGCCGGGGCTGGGCTGTGGGGTGGTGTCTCTTTGGGGTTTGTAGGGAGGCTGATGGGGGCAGTTTTGGGTTAGGGGAGAAAGTCCTCAAAGGTCTCCTAAGATGCGCTGCCCATCCCAGGGCCCTTTTCCATCATCCCAGCAGATGGATTTGGTGATTTCACATGAAACCCATGAGTTTCCCGTTGCCTCCTCCCTGGGCACCAACCACACCAAGCAGCCACACACGAGAGCCTTCCCCCACCCATCGGGGCCTCGTGTTTTTGTGCTGAAACCCAGCGGCTGCACCAGCATCAGAGCAATCTGGGGACCAGACCAGCCCCAAAATCCCCTCCAGCTCAGAGCAGGGGGTCCCAAGAAAGGATTTTCCATCATCCCCCACCCTTAGGCTTGATGCTGAGTCCCTGCTGGTCACACAGTCATTTTGGGGCAATTCACTGAAAAAAAAGGGGCTGAGGACAACATGTGGCTGGCAGCGATGTGCGGAGCTGCTGAGGAACGAGCTGTTGAAAGCCGAAATGGTTCTGGTGCAGATTCATCCAGAAAGAATCCAAGCAGAGTGAATATCTGAACGGGGCTGGGAGCCGTTTCCATTTCGGAGCCATTTTTCATTGCATTGTGGCGGCATTTTTGAGCCTTTTATCAAGTACAGAGAAGAGAGAACAAGTCCGAGGCAGAACCGAGCGATTTCACCACTGAGCCGCGGGGAGGAGGTCCTCTGTGCTGGCTTTCCCTTGCCTTCCTTTTTTCAGGGTTTTGTTTGCCCATAGGAAACTTTTTTTTTTTTTACTGTGCTTGCTCCACTCTGATATTTTTTCCTCTGGCACGGGGGCATGGTGCCCCAGCCCTTTCTTGCCCGGCCAAGTCCTGCCGTGCTTCTGCCACACTCCGTTGGCCAAGCCTTCGTGGAGGTCTCAAAGCTGATGCCTCGGTGGCAGCGTAAATCCACACGTGGATGCCTGCAGAGGTGCCCAGCTCCTTGTAGAGCCCGTCGGGATGTAGCCAGGCTGGAGATGTTGCTGTTGCCCAGAAGATCCCAGTGGTGCTTCCATGGGTTTGCCCGAAGCTGAGGAGCCCAGTGGTGCACCCATGGGTGGGTGCAGCTCAGGTGGAAGCGTCCCAAGGGAGGTGGCTGTGTGGGTGGGCCTGCTGGGGACTTTATCCCACCATGGGATCCATCCCACTATGGGTCTCATCCCACCACAGGACCGTGGGACCCATCCCACCACATGTCCCACCATGGGACTCATCCCACCATGGGCCTCAACCCACCACAGGACCTCTCCCACCATGGGAACCATCCCACCATGAGACCCATCCCAGCACCCTCCCAAGGGCCAGGTGAGTCCCCAGTCCAAAAACCCTGAGAAACCTCCAACATCACCCTTCCTTCTCCTTTGGGGAGAAAAAACACAGATGATTACACCACCAGCACCACCAAAAAAAAAAAAAAAAAAAAAAAAAAGATAATTACCCACCACACACAAACAAAGGAGAAACCAAAAAGACGTTGCTGGTTTTTAAATGCCACAAAACTGCACAAGAGACAGATTCTTCTCTCATTTCTAAATGATGAATTGAACAAAGAAATGATCTGCAAGAATGGGAATTTCAGTATCACTTCCAAGTAAAACAATCATCAGAAAATCAAAATATGGTATTTGCTTCGTCTTTTTTTCTTTTTCTTTTTCTTTTTCTTTTTCTTTTTCTTTTTCTTTTTCTTTTTCTTTTTCTTTTTCTTTTTCTTTTTCTTTTTCTTTTTCTTTTTCTTTTTCTTTTTCTTTTTCTTTTCCTTTTCCTTTTCCTTTTCCTTTTCCTGTTTCCTTTACCTTTTTTTCTTTTCCCTCCCGACCAGCTGCTCTCTGTCCCAGCCCCAGCTCAGCCCTGATGCGTGGGATGCAGACTCTCCTAGGCCAGCAGCCAGTCCTGGGCTCTCAGTGTTGCTCTGGGCACTTTTCTTACTTTTTTTTCTCTTCATTTCCTTCTGTAGGATGCATTCCTACAGGATCTGTTCCTGTATGATACATTTCTATAGGATCTATTTCTTTACAGTGCTACAGCTTCTGTACCTCTAGGATCCATTCCTAAGAGTTCATTCCTATAGGATCCTTTTCTCTAGGATGCATAGCTACAGGATCTAATTCTGTAGGACCCATTCCTTTAGGATCTATTCCTATGAGATCCATTAACCTGGGATCCATTGCTAGAGATTCTGTACCTCTAACATCCATTCCTAAAGCACCCCTTCCAATGGGATCTGTTTCCCCAGGATACATTCCTAGAGGATCTGTTCCTATAGGACACATTCCCACAGGATCTGTTCCCATAGGATCCATGTCAATAGGATCTGTCCCTGTAGGATCCAGGATGCACTTCCCTAAGCCCCATTCCTATGAGATCTCTTCCTATGAAATCTGTTCCTATGGGATCTGTTCCTGTAGGACCTGTTACACCGGGTGCATTCCTTTAGGATCTGTTCTCCCTTCCCGTGCTTGTCCCTGGGGTCTTCAATTCCTGCTGATGGGGCTCAGGCTGAGTTTAGGGAGGTGACACTGACCAGGGACAGGTTTGGGACCAGCAGGCAGGGTTTCAGCCCACTCTGACCCCTTGCTAAAAAAAAACAAATGCTGTCCCGGGAGCATGGCCAGGCCTGTGAGCAGAGCGCTCTGCAAAGATCCAGACGTGATTGCTGCTGCTGTTATTATCTTTATTTAAGGGCCGCAGACACCCCGAGGGAATATTGCTGTCCTGGTGCCATAATATTTAAAAAATGCGTTGGTGTTTACTGCGCAATCGTGTTGACTCTTCAGCTGGGAGTAGCTTCCACTTCTAAGTGATAACCTTTCTTTTTTATGGCAATAATTATGCTAACGATAACATTATTAAACTGCATGGGAATAACCCCTAAATCAAAGCAGAAAGTTGCCCCTTCAAGAAAATCGCAGTCCATCGGATACTTCTGTCCCTGGGTAAATCGATCAATTGAAGAAGTCAACGTTCTCCCTCCCCCCCCCCCCCCGCCAATGACTGCAAATTCGGCAGATATATATTTTTTAAGAAGATTATTTATGGTTTATTTTAGACACCAGATCATTTGGCGCTTGTTTCATCAATTTGTCACTGTTTTTATTGTCACCAATTGCCCATAACTGGAGTGCATTTAAAATGTCATTGATCTTGATATTATGGTGTCATAATATGACAGTAATAGTTGTATCTTGTACAGAAAGCCCACTTCCTAAGATTGATGGCTTTCACCATACCAATTATATTCTGTCCATCTAAGTGATAAAGAGAGCGTTGGAGGCATTCAATAGATAAATTAGATATCTTTTCAATTATTCCCTTTATTTTATAGGGTCACGTGCCTGATTAACAACTTTTTACTTCTGTTATTAGCCAGTGAATTTTCGATGCTCGGTCCACGTGTTTTAATTCTGTGGATATAATGAAAGATGTTGAGGGCTTTGTGCCGGGCTCCGTAATTGTCTCCAATCCTTCTTGCTGGAGAGTCTCGCTCTCCCTGGAAGTCCGTGAGTGTTTCACTCCTTTTTTTTCCCCAACATTCAAAAAAAAAACTTAATTTCGCTGTAATCTGCCCTGAGCTGTGAGCTCAGCTGGGTCTGGATGGTGTTTGCCAGCAAGGCTTTGCTCCGTGGGCTCTCCGCTGACTGTAGGGTGAGTTTTGGGATGTGGAGTGCCCTGTGCCAGAGCATCCCCAAAGTTGTGTGCTTGGCCCATTGAAGAACGTGATGGTTTTGGGTGCCCTTTGGTCACTTCTCTCTGTCCACAAGTTTTGGGGACTTTGTTGCTGGTCACTGCTCCCACCAGCCCACCCAGGAGATGCTCCAAGGACCACCTCAAGGACCTGGCTCTGGAGTGGTCATGGGGCAGTGAGATGGCTCTTGGCTGCCTGCAGCTCCCACAGGCACCCGTCCCGTCCCAAACACGGCTTTCTGGTGGGCTCTGGACGTGCCAAGCTCCATCCGTTGATTTTGCAGGGACCCTGAGCACCCACCTAGGTGGGACCTCATCTCCTGAGCGGCCAAAATGACTCCAGGTGATGACTGGGCTGGTGGCAAAAGTCCCAACACAGCCTTGACCATGTTCCTGCCCCCCACCGGGCTGGGACAACAAGGTCTGTGATTTGTAACACATCAGGTCCCCAGAAAGCACTTTTTTTTTTCCACATTTTTCTTCCTCTGGAGCCAGCCTGGCCCAAGGATGATCCCCTCCAGCACAGTGTCGCCTGCGTCCCTGTGAAGACGTCAATCCATGGAGGCGGATGGAAATATTGCGGTGGCAAGGGGGGGTCTGCATCTCCCCCCGCCACGCAGTTCCTCATCCTGACCTGCGACACACACAAAGAACAATTCAGGTGGAGTTCCCGTGCGGAGATTTATGGCGTCTGGGGAGGCACATGTGATTTGATACCAAAGCATGAATCAAAGCGGGACAGCCTGGATGTATTTACATTTGTACCGCACACGCATGAATATTGCAAGGAGAATACAAAGTCACCCAGGCGGCGGTTGGCGGAGAATTGCAGCCTGTGGGCTTTGAGGGTTACAGAGGGGGGCAGCTCGGTGTCTTTGTGGGTGTGGAAGGAATTAAAAAAAAAAAAAGGACAATATTGAGAGTAAAGTTGGTCGTGTTTGTGCTGTAGGGCTTCTCCTGTCCAGGCCAGGGGATATATCTGAGAGGGAAATGTTCAGATTTAATAGTGGCTGTGGATGGAGAAGCCACCCCTAGCCTCGTGTCCTCTTGGGGGCAGGTTGTCTCTACCTTGATATCCTAAATCCCCACCTGTGCAAAACCCAGTGTCAGGAGCAGGGCTCAGCTCTGCTTCAGGCTCTGCAAAGCTGAGCCCGTTGCCTGGCTTCACTCCTTGCTACCCAGCTCTTCTCCAAGGGGAATGTGCTCCTTCTCCACGGTCTGTGCTGAGCTGGACACCCCATGGTGGCCTTTGCCACCAGCTTGTCCCCATCTCCACCACCCACAGGGGCTTGGGGAGGAACTGGGGAGCCATGGGCTGGGGGAGTCCAGCTTAAAGAAGGGGCACGGGGGAAGGAAAAGGGTCCAGGGTGTGCGTCAGGCCACCAGAGCACCTTCCCCAGCAAGGGTGCACAGAAGGATGGAGGTTGTCACTTTTGGGCCCATTCTACCAAGAAATGGCCCATCCCAGATGAGAACACCCAACCCATGGCCACGACCTCGCATGGACGTTTTTGTTCTCCATCAGGGCTTTCCAGAAAAGCTCGCCCCCCCACTTCTGACGAATGAACTTTTAATGGAGAAAAATAGACTGCCCGGTTTTAAGTGAGGCATTCGGGTGAAGCTGATGATTTAAACAACTTTAAGTCCATTAAACAAAAGGGGAACTTGGATCTTACAGTCCTCATTCATTCTGAGAAGCGTCTGGCCTGGGATAAACATGACATTAAGTAGCCATCTGAGCATTGCTAAAACATACATATGCCTTTGTAATAAAATGTTTTTAAGATATAATAATGGTTACCTTGAGAGTGGTTCGTGCTAGAACCATTTAAAATCCCTCTGCTGAAATACTTCAAGAGGTGCCCATCAACTAATGGAAACCAGACATTTAGGAGATGTGAAGATATTGGCAATATTTGGGCCTTTTCTTTTTTTTTTTTTTGGAGGAGATGGGGGTACAGAGCTGTGCCAGCCCCCAGATTTTTCTCTCCTTTGGTCCCAGTGGATGGAGCTGAAAGCCAAGTGCGTCCAGCGAGGGCCTTGTATCTCCGGCACTGACAAGCAGAAAGAGAAGCGTTAGCCCAGCGGGCACCGTGTTTCCATCAGACACACCTGAAGGCAGTCCATCAGAATCTCAGGGGATGCTAAAGTAGCTCTTAGGATAATTATAAAATGTTCAAAATTCCTCCTTTGTTCATTATTTTGGGGCTTCCTAACAAGTTACCAGGAGCCTTGTGATGAAGGCACCAGGTCCTGCCTGGATGAAAGGCAGGAGCCCCAGTTTTGCCCAAGGAGATAAAGTTTCTCCTCCTCTCATCTGTAGAAAACTTAGCAATAAGCCCTCAAAATCAAGGAAATTCAGATCAGGAATTTAAAGAAAAGATTATGATTTTAATGCCCAGGCTCAATGAAGCACGGAAACATTTGCCTGACTTTAAGTGTGTGCTTAGCACCCTGCAGGAGCCTGGAGCTGCAGGAACACCAGTTTTCCTCCCCAGTTTGTCCACTGGAGGAGCAGAGCAGGGAGGCGGCGAGCCAAGGGTCCAGCAAAGAGCTCAGCAAGATTTATGGGAGGGGAAGGGACCCGCTTTCTTTTCTGTGATTAATAAGGAGAAGACAAGAAACCTCCTCGAAGCCCTGGTGGAGGCATTTCCCCTCTCGGTGTCCGGTTTGATGGGGTCATTTCGAGCCAAATTCCAGCACGATCGCTGCTGTAGATACCATTTCCTCGGAGGGTCCCATCCTGCTTGGGGTCCCCTGTGGTTCCCATCCCCTCCCATGGATCGGGGGCAGCGGAGACACCCGGGCTGGAAGATCTTCTCCCTCCGTCCTGCTCCAGGACGCGGTGCCCCTGCTGAGATGTTTGGGGGTCACGCTGTAGATGGCAGTGGTGCAGTGACATTGCCTGGGAGGAAGCCGGGTGAAATCGGGGTCTGCCGAGGCAGGTCCCAAATGGGAACGGCCGGGAGGGGAGGAACTCTGTGCTGGAGCCCGTGCTTTCAGCGTTACGCCATCGTCTGCAGAGGGGGAGACCGAAATGGGGTCAGATTCCCAGCTCGGGTGGGGAAATGCCTGGCTGGTTCCCAGGGTCTCGCCCTAAATGAGAACAGGGAGGCGAAAGGGGCTGGAATCAGGGCTGGAAAAAATGATTAAAAGGTTCAAAATCCCTCAGGATGTCACATTTACCATCACCGGGACCTTCTCCCCCAGGACAGGAGGTGTGCTGATGGTCTCAGGTGCCAGCAGAGCCCCGCAGATGCTCCAAGAGTGATTTTCCCGGTTGTTCCTCCTGCAGCGTGGCTGCATCACTCACAGCCCTGCCCTTGCACATCGCTTGGTCTTGCATTTCACCCTGGGATGTGTCACAAAAAACCCTCTCAGGGCGGCCACAACTCATGCGGGTGGCAGGCTGGCAGCCCAGCATACGGCTCCGACACGGAGTGGGCGATTTGCTGGCTGTGAGCAGAACGGAGCCCGAACGGGGACACGGGGCTGTAATTCTTACCTTGGGGTCACCTGCCAGCCCGCCTCCCCGGTGGCGTATAGATCAGCTGGAGGCGTGAATTTAAAGCGGGCGAGATAAATTACATTAAACCCGCGCATGGAGCTGCTCGTTCAAAAGGCAGCCAGCCTTAATTCGGTTTAGCTTTGCGAATTAAGCTAAAGTGAATTAAACCAACTCTAATTCTGAATAAGTGTCCAGAAAGGGGCTTTATGTGCTCTAGCTAATCCACTTTCAAAGTTGATTTGGATTAATGCTGATGAATGTCCCCTTATAGATATGTCTCAGTGCCGCCGGGCTTGCCCGGCTGCCAACGCGCCTCGCGGCGAGGATTTACAACACACTGGTGCTGAACCCGCCTCCCTCGTGTCCTGCTCCAGCATCACGAGCTCGTTCGTCCTTCCAGGGGATGCTGAGGCTGAGGTTCAGCTGCTTTCTTAAAGGACAGGATCCGTCTGGCTTCACCACCCAACCAGCGTTGGGTTTAGCCAAATGTTCCCTTCCTGTGGGGTCGATGGAAGGAGACAAGATGGATTTTGGGCGCTGAATTTGAGGTTTCCCTTTCCCGGTGCAGGATTCCTAGTGGATTTGCAATGAGCACTTCAATTAAGTCCTGAAGGTGCTTGTCTCTCTCCATTGATCGTAGAGAGTATTTTGGGGCATGAAGTTCCTAGTTTAGGCACATCTATTAAATGACTAATGTTACGTAGATGAAAAGTGCCCACACAACTGATGAATATTATTTATTATGAATGTTATGAAATATCGTCATATGAAAGGATAATATGAACTGATCAAATATTCTGAAGGCAGGCAGTACAAGGACCATGGCTGCCTCCCAGCCTTCGCGATACCACGGCTGCTTGTGTAAGCAGGGAGTGATTGGAAAGGCCAATGAATCACCGACCAAGAGGCTTGTCCACACTTCTGACAGCCCACCCGAGACCATGGAGCAACCAAACCCCGAATGTCCTCACCTCCTGCCAAAAAGAGCCTGGCAAACCTTCTCAGAAGAACACATCCCCTTGACTTTGTCCTTTCGGAGTCCACTGACGCATTAACAGCTAATCCTGTGGCTGCCGGCTTCATTTCTCTTGCAGAACAGCCAATTGGCAATGGATCAATACAGCAGAAAGTTAGCAGGATGGTAGCTAAGTAAATTATTTCCCTTCGGGAGGCAACGTGAAGATGGCTGAGAGCAGAGCACCTTGCTGTCCCACAGCCTGCAGATGGGGCTGGTGTAGAGCAAGCTTTGGGGTGGTGGAGGCTGGTAGGCTTGCTGTCTCCCTAGTGACCTTGCACGTGGCTAAAGAATGAGCAGATTGGGTGAAAAAGGTGAAAATCAGCTCAGCAAATCCTCATCCCACCACAGGGCTGTTGGAGCCTGCCTGGCACCACATCCACGCGGGTTGGGCATTGCTCATTGAAGCAAGGGTGGACAGAAGCAAGGGGAGGACAGAACATTTTTTTTTTTTTTCCAGCACTAGTGGTGGATTTTGCTTGCTCAAATAGAAAATATTGGCATGGATCAGTTGCCTTGTCTCCTCCCAAAGTCAATGGAGAAAGGTGGTGCACTCCAGGTTGGGTCCTGAGCATCCCTTTGGAGGATGAGCAAGCAAACACCCACCTCTCCCCAGAAGGGGGACAGAAGGGGGAGGCCAGACGCTGCCTTTGTAGCCATGGGATTTGGGATGAAGCCAACCTGGAGGCCCTTCTGCCAGCTTTTGGGGGCCTCGGGTTGGGCCCTGTGCTGGGGATGTACCTGATAGGGAACATGCAGGCAAGCAAATCTGAATTAACTAAGGGTTTGAGTTTAAAGTGCATTAATTTAAAGTGCATTTGAAGTGCATGCAAAATGCATGCAAAGTGCACTTTGGTAGGGATGAAAGTGCTCCTCAGTCAATGGAAGGTAATTTACTGCCGCTCCCCCGGCGTTTCGGTCAGGATCCATCTCTCTTTACCGTAGACGCCCGCAGGTCCGCGAGCTTCTCGTCTCAGCTCGGGGAGGGAGAAAAGCATCTCCCTCGGCATGGGCAATTCCCCGCCACCCCCCGCGGCTTACGGGATGCAGCAAATGGCTTCCTGCAGCTGCCCCTCTTCCCCCGTTGCCTTTGGGAAGAGGACGGGCAACACATCGCAAGGGAGCGAGCAACCGGGAGCCGGGGAGAGCATCCCACCCCCGGGCTGAGCACGGCACAAACCAGACGCTGTCCTCCCTCCCTCCCATCCCTGCCTCCCCCCAGAACCGGCTTTGTTTGCAGGGGAAGGCTGATGGTTTTATAGGTCCCACAAAGCTGTACCGGGAAGCTGCCAGGGGCTGCCGGCTCCGAGAAGCTCGGCCGGAGCCGTGGAGCATCACATAACATAAAGGGCAGCCCACCGAGCACCATTAATACCAAGGGCTGAGTGCCAAGGGCTGGGCTTTTGAGCCCAAACAGCTGAGCTTGGAAGGAGTCCTCTCCTAAAAATGTGCAGGATGGAGCACACCAAAGTCCTGCCGAAATCCCCTGGGTTGGGTCTGTCTTTGTGGCAAACCGGGGGGAAGCCACCTCTTCTCTTTGTTTTTGTTTGAGTTTTGTGTTTTTTTTTTTTTTTTTCACTAAGAAATTTTCAAGGGGAACTTGGGTTTTGGAAGGGAAAAGCCAGCAGACATGAGCACCCCAAATGCTCAGGCAAAGCCCTGGAATCAGCAGCGTTGACATGCAAAGCCAGGGTGCATTAAAAGGATGAGCAAAAGCAGGGAGGAGGGGGGATAAATTCAGCACGGCGCTTCCCACGCTGCTGTAACCAAACCCCTGCTCTTCCAGGGCGAGAAAAAGTGTGGAAAATAGTTGAGCTCTCCTAAACCCAAGCACGTCAGCGTGAAACTCAATAATCCTCGAGCAGGGCTGAGTCCTCGAGCGCAGGGCAGGGGCGAGCCAGGGCCGTGAGCTCCTTACCAGGGCTTGCCAGCGGAGCGAGCAAAACCAATTACCATAATGAGCAGCAAGGCTTTTTTAGAAAGGATCTCGGGCTTCCAGCTCGAGGTTTTAAATCAATCTCTTCCTAGTGAAGGCCAGGCAGATGAGCACGACCGAGGAGGCTGTCGCCGTTTAACGAGCTCTCACCTCTCAGCAGGGCCGCGGTGACACAGTGGTGGGTGATGGGGATGGAGGGGGCTGGTCGCGAGCCCTCTGTTTTGGGGTGAACGGAGAATTTGCATCTCCTGGCTCCGTGCAATCCCTTGGGATGTGTTTTTGTACATTCCCCTTCCAGCTGGAATTGCATCTGACACCAGCTCGCTCCGTGGGAAGGGGTTGGGTCACTTTGGGGTGTTTTCCTGGAAATTCCTGATTTGTGCCGATTCTCTCCACTGACTCCAGAGGGAGCCTGGGTGAGCCACGATGAGGGGTTTATACCCAAAATGACCTCCACCAAGGCCAGGGATGCACCGAGGCTCCTACATCGCCATCCCAAAGCATCCCTCCCATGGACACTGCAGGAGGGATATATCGGTGGCTCATACCCTGACTGAGCACCGCCACCTGCAATTACCAATCCCAACCTCATTAGCAGGACACATTCACCTTGTTTGGGGCGGTCGTTCCCCTCCAGCAGCAGGAGGTGGTGACATCCATCCTCTGTCTTTTTGTAAGGGCACCCCAAAAGGTGCCCAAGGCACAAGGGGCAGCAGCATGCGCTGCACCGTGCTTGCAGGGCTGCTGGCACCCACGTCCCCGCCTCGAGCCCCAGAAGTCTATTTATTACTCGCAGCGATTAATAAGCGAGAGAAGGGGAGGCAGACGAGCATTTCTGCTGCCTGTTGCTAATTAGTGCGCTGCTCGGAGGAGCGGGAGACGGGGAGACGGAGGCTGCAGGGAGCTCGTTCGCCCACGACGCTTAATGAAAGCAGCACAACCCTTCGCGTTATTTAATTTAATAGGAGAATTAATATCTGGATGGAGGGCGATCGCCTCTGCTCTGCAGACGGGGGGACGGACGCAACATCCATCTTGCTTTATTCCGAAAAGCGTCTCAAAGGCGATTTGATTACACGGTAATAGGCGGGTTTTGGTGGTGTCGGTGGTGTTGGTTTTGGGGTCGGTTTTTCCCTTTTCGGCGCGGTGGGGTGGAGGCCTCCATCCTTCCATCGCCCAACAAATGAAATCTGCGCCTAACCCTTCACCCAGCGCAATCCGCTGATAAAGTCCCCCAATCTTAATTCAATCTGTAAAGATTAGGCCAGCAATAAGAAGCATCAGAGGGCTGACGTCCGCGGAGTCTCCCCGGGGCGGGTGACAAATGGCTTTGTGACAGTAATCGCAAAATTAGAATCTGCATCGCAATCCCCTCCGCTCGCATCCCGCCGCCGCGCCGCGCTCCTCCCCAGAAGCCGGTGCAAAGAAAGGTCACGCAGCGGCACCGAGCGCCTTGCATGCTAATGCACGGGGAGGATTTCGGGTTAAACAAAAAAAAAAAAGAAAGAAAGAAAAAAAGAAAAAAAAAGCGGGTGTTTATTTATTTATTGTCCATTGTTCTCGCGCGGCGCTGGGAGAGGGCTGCTGGCGCGCTGCGGAGCGTTCAAGACAGCGTCTCTTGCTCGATGCACCCGTGGCTGGAGCGGGGGTGAGCGGGTTTCCAGCTGGGGATTTCCAGCGTGCTGGGGGCAGCCGGTCCCCGGGGCATTTCCAATCTAATAATGATGAAGGCAAATGGCTGGGCCATGCGCCCTGGTGTAGCAACGAGGCCAAACCACGCTGCCCACCCCGGCTCCCACCGGGCTCCTGCGCTCTGCATCACAAGAAATCCGCTCCTGGTTGTGCCCAGCATGGTGAACCAGGGTGATGCTTTGCACCGACACGTGTCTATCACCCCAGCCTGCTCCCACCTTTTTGGCTGCAAATTCACAGCTGCATTAAATCCGTGCAAAGCCGCACGTTGCACGCCTGCGCAAAGCCACCTGCCCTTCACCTCACGCGTGCAAGGGTGTGCAAGGGGCCTCCTGCACCCTCCTGAGGGCTGCGGGAAGAAGCCCAGGAGGGGAAGGAGCTGGGGCGGCCCCACGCGTCTCGTTAGCGCGGGGCAAGGCTGCCTGGAAGCTCTCATTACTGGAACGCCGCGAGCGCGAGTCCCGCTTGACCTTTCCGCCGTACGAGGTGCAATTGAGTTAGCGCCGAGTTGTGATTTAATTCCCGGAATGGAGTTGTAATTCGCTTACAGCAGCCATTTTCCGGGCGCGCTCGAGCAGCCGGCGAGCTCCCGGCTCCTCCGGGGTGCCGGCATTTCACGGCAGCAAGCAGGGTGCTCGTCCCCCCCAGCTTTGGCTTTGGCTTTGGCAAGCATCAAGGATGCAGATCTGTCCCTTGCAAAAACACGCCTTGCACAGAGCCACCCTAAATATACACATGGGTGTGCTCACGAATTAGGAAAACACCTGCATAAGGGAAAAAAACACCTCTGCACCACGCCAGGGCATGTGCACACACGTCTAGTAGCATTTAGCCCTCATCCGTACTCCAACACACACGGGAGATGAATGCTCTTCTCCTAAAGGAGAGAAAAATGCACCGAATCTGCAATTGGACGGGATTTGCACTTTCTCTCCTCATTTTTCACCCTTGCAGTGGTTGCTCTTGCTTGCACCAGGTTCCTTGAAGGGGACTGGGACATCTCGGTGTCTGAGCGTGGTGCCAGCCACCCGCTTGCGCCCCAAAGTTTGGCACCCAAGAGGATGAAGTCCTCCCCCGAATGGAATAATAACCGGCTCATTGCAATGCTGGGTAAATCATCTCGGAGGCCATGAGGGGGGCAATAAAATAGATTTGGAAATTGTGTCCTTGTCCCTGTGCAGGATGCAGGATGTGGGATATGGATGTGGGATGAGGGCTGTGGGATGTGGGATGAGAGATGTGGGATGAGGGATGGGAGATGTGGGATGCGGGATGCAGGATGAGGGATGGGAAATGTGGGATGCGGGATGCGGATGCTCCTGGGTGCTCAGGAGCGGGATGCAGGCGCGGGGAGGAGATGCTGCGGGGAGGAGGCGGCATTGTGCGGGGCTGGAGCGGGCGGGCGGCTGCATACAAACCGGGAGATGAAAAGGGTGAGAGGCCTCGCCAAGCGAGGGCTGTCCGGGTGATTAATGGGGGTGAGCGCAGGGTGAGGCCCCTCCTTCCCGAGAGCCACAAGATGGCAAAGTGATTCTAAGAACAAGAGAGCAGTGTTCGCCGAGAAAGCAGCCCAGAGAGCCTCCTGGAAAAAAGAAAATACACTTTATTCCCAGCAGCTTGGAGAGCCAGAGGTTCCTCTCCTCCTTGGCTTGTTGGTTCTTTTGTTTGTTTGGGGTGGGATTTTTTGTTGTTGGTGGTGGTTTTTTTTTTTTTTTTTTTTTGGTTGATTCTTTTTTTTTTTTTTTAAACTATTTTAATAAAAATAAATAAGTGCGACGAGGACGTGTAAATGGCAGTGAGAATTGCAACGTGCTGCCAGGTCAAAGCCGCCTGGGAGCTGCCGTATATTTACATCTCTATTTGCTTAGGAAACAATAACCCACGGGGAGGAAGAGGGGAGGCGCCGGCGGAGTGGGTGCAGCACAACACGGCTTTGGGGGGGGCTGCTGCAAGGGGCCCCCACCCTCCAAAGACAGAAAAAAATAAAAAAAAAATAAAAATAAAAAAAAATAATTAAAAAAAATGGGACCCACAAGCGATTTTTGCAAAGCATCCCAAACCTGCTCGTTTCTCTCCCTTTTGCTCCAGCACGGTGCCGATGCCAGATTTTGGCTTCTCTTTCCGAATAGCTGCATCCCCTGGGGGGGGGATGGAGGTGGGCAGGGGGGGTAGTGCTGCAGAGCTGCCCCCAAACCTGCCCCAATTCCTGTCCCAAAAAGGATGGAGCAAGGTGGGAAGCCGGCGCTGCTGCCCGTGGCCACGTCTCGCCCAGCTCGAACCTGCCAAATTCGCGGTGCTGTTGGGTGCTCAGCGATGGGGTTCTCTTAAATGACATAATAGGGCCACAGCAATTTTCCCAGCCCCGTTCCCATAGCAGGAGGCCTCCCCCCCAGGCAGACCCTCGCCAGCTCCCCCCCAGGCACAGGACGCGCCATCAAATCTCTGGGGCTGGAGCTGAGCAACGCCGGGGGCTCCCCAGCTGATTTAAACCCCTCATTTTTGGGGAAAAGCATCAGAGCGCACCAAAGATGGGTCGGGATGCCGAGCCCCCCCCCCCCCCCCCCCCCCCAGACCTGGGGCTGCTCTTCCTCCCTCCTGCTTTTCCTTCCTCCTTTCTTTCTTTATTGCCACCTCTCCCCATCCATCTCGCCGTCCCACCGTGCCTTCTTTAATACGCAGCTAACCAAAGTGACAGCAAAATATAATGCCTGCCACCTCACGAATTGAGATGCAGGAGTTATGCCGAGGGCTCGGAGCCGGGATTAAAGCTCGCCTCCAGCCCGGGCGCGTTGTTTTTAGGGAAATTAACGGAGGTTAAGAAACCACGGGAGGCGTCGCGGGGGGAGCCGGGCGTTTTGGTGGTGGTGCCGGGGGGGCTGCGGGGCTGGGGAGGGTGCTGAGGATGGGGTGCAAGGCAGCATCGCCGTGCCCCGGGGCTGTGGGTGCTTTAGGGTCTGGTGTCCCTAGGAGCAGGAGCCTTCCAGGACCTCAATGACATATCCCAAATGCTGCCAAAATGCAGAGAGAAAAGCTATAGGAGGCCTATAGGAGACCTATAGGGGGTCTATAGGAGACCTACAGGAGATGCTGAGTGATGGGAGGTATGGGGAGGGTTGGGGGGGGTGGGGGGATGGGTGACCATGGGGTTAGCTCCTGTCTGAGTTGGGGGGTCCTGGGTGGGCTCAGGGGGTGAACAAGGGGACCCCCACCCTCCTTCACACCCATAGGTGAACCCACCCCAGCAGCACCCTCAGCAGGGTGACATCCCCCTGAGCCCCATCCCTGATGGGTGACACTGCCTGGGGGGCCCAACCGAGCCCCCTCTGTGGCTGCACATCCATACGGCCCACAAGGAGGGTAAGGAAAACATAAAATATATTAAAACATATAGAAAATATATATATAAAGTATAGAAACAGGGCCCTACAGAATTACAGACATCTGGAAACGGGGACATACAGACCCCCCCCACGTCTGTGGCTCCATCCCCAGAAATCACCCCACACCCCCCCACACAGCTCTGTCCCCGAGGCACATCTCCGCAGCTGGCACATATATAAGGCTGCCTCCGTGCAGGGTGGTATAGCGATGCTGCGCTTTTGGGGCTGGCTGCAGGAACCCACACAACCTCCCTGGGCACCGCTCGCTGCTCGCAGGAGCAGCACACGCACCTCTATAGGCGTAGATACGTATGGAGGCACATATAGAGGCAGGCACATATAGAGAGAGACGCGTAGATATGGAGGCATGTACTTAGAGGGTTATGTATATATAGAGGCATGTACGTATGGAGGTACATATAGAAGAGAAAGGCACATCTAGAGAGAGACACGTACATATGAAGGCACATATAGAAGAAAAAGGCACGTATAGAGAGAGGCACGTACATATGGAGGCACATATAGAAGAGACAGGCACACACAGAGAGAGAGACACACACATACAGAGGCACATATAGAAGAAAAAGGCACATATAGAGAGAGACTCATACATACAGAGGCACATATAGAAGAGAAAGGCACATATAGAGAGAGATGTACATACAGAGGCACATATAGAAGAAAAAGGCACACACAGAGACACAGAGACATACACATGGAGGCATATGCACACGGAGGCATATATAGAAGAGAAAGGCACATATAGAGAGAGGCTCGTACATATAGAGGCGCATATATATGGAGGCACGTATATATGGAGGCACATACATGTAGAGGCACATGCATAGAGGGCCATGTACGTATAGAGGCACGTGCAGATAGAGGCATAGAGAGAGGCACATGCATATGGAGGCGCATATATAGAGGGGCACACACATATGGAGGCACGTATAGAGGTACATACACATGGAGGCACGTATAGAGGTGTGTATATAGGGCAGCACACACATATGGAGGTGACAACGCATACAGGGACCCAGCTGTTGCACTAGGTGCCAACCACCAGACCCAGGCAGCAATGGGGGGGCCGCATCCTGCACCAGGCCCAGGGAAAACGGGGGGGGGGACCCGGCGAGGTGGCCGCGCACCTGCACGCCGCTCGGCGCCGAGCCACCGCTTCGTTAGCTCGGAGCATAAATTAGACGTGTGCACACACACACGCGCACACACACACGGGTGCGCGCACACGCATGCACACGCGCGTGCGCTGGCCCAGAAAGCGATTAGCTGCGGCTCGAATTTGCATCTGATTAACATTCCCACAAGGGTTATCCTACAGCCCAGCGCGGGCGGGGGCTCGCTGCACAAACCCATTTACGGCGCCGAAAAAAAAAAAAAAAAAAAGGAACCACAAAATTTTGGCTGATGCAGGAGGATGAGGCCGGGCTGGGGGGGGGGAGAGAAGAGGCTGGGGGAGGAAGAGAAGGGGGCTCCAGGGGAATGTAAGGGGGGGGAAACAGCGTCAGGATCTGGCCCCGAGCAGTGGGAGACGCATTGGGAAGCGAGTCACGTCGAGTAATTTATAGTTGATGCTTCTGCGGGAGTTTAAGACCTCGATGCCTTCCATAAACTATTTTACTTGTTTAAAACCCACGGTGGCAGGGGATCGGAAGGAATTCGGGGGTGGGGGGGAGGTTTATCTGGAATTCCCTTGGAAAATAGGGCTGGGGGGATGTTGCCCTTGCCCAAAGCCATTATTTGGGGGGAATTTGGGGGGATTTTTGCACCCCATCTCCTACCGCCGGTACCTGTGCAGAGCCAGGACCCCCCATCCGGGCTGCGCTTGAAGAGCAAAGCAATGGGGATGAGGGGGGGGGCACAGCCCCCGAGTCTCATTCTCAATTAGAAAGCCTTTTACACTCTCGAAACGCAGCAGTTGAGAGAGCGAGCGAGCGAGAGAGGCATTTCCAATAGTCACACTTGTCAAGTGAGACCATCTTTTAGCCCTCAGGAACAGCAAATCCCCGTGAACTCTGGGTGAACCAAGATTGAAGCCATAAATCAGCCCTACAAAAGCCTGCTGTTGGATGCGGGTGCCGGGCTCCTACCTTTAACGCTTTCGCGGGCGAAGGAAGGAGGAAAGGAAGAGGGGGGGGGAATGCAAAAAAAAAAAAAAAATAATAATATACCGATAGCAAAAGTTCAAATTATCTGGGTGAGGTGAGAGGAAGAGGAGGGAGGGGGATGAATCTCTTCCCAGGGTGAAATGAAGCCTCTGAGCCCCTCAGTGGGGTGGGGTTGGGGATTTTTTGGGGTGCTGGGGTGGGAAGGGGGGGGTGTAGCTTGGAGAGGAGGAGGTGGGGGGGTGGGAGGAAGGAAAAGGGTGGAAGGGGAGATGGAGGAGAAAAAAGCATTGATTAGTGAAAGGAAATAGCTGGCGTAATGGATCTGGAGGAGAGGTCTCTTTTGCGGAGGGGCCATCGATCCGCTAATGGGAGAAAGAAAATGGGAGAGAGAAAAATATATAAAAAGCCTATTAAGAAATACCCGGGAGTGGTGCACGGCATACAGATGGGCCCTGGGCGAGCCCCGTGGCTATTTGGGACACGCGTGTCCGTGCTCACACGTGTCTGTGTTCACGCGTGTCCGTGCACACGCGTGTCCCTGCGCACACGCCAAGGAGGGTTTCGCTCCTTTCAACACCCAGCTTCCCCCCTTCCCAAAAATCAACCCTCCCTGCTCAGCATCCCTCCTGCTCTTGGGGCCAAAAAATCAACCAAAACCAGGGAACTACCACCCAGCTCGGCCCCAGCCACGAGGAAAGTTGCCCCCACCCGCGTCCCCTTCTCCCGTGCGCCCCGCTTGGCTGCTCGGAGATGACAAACAATATGATGGATCTGGTTTATGTTAATTCGCAGTGCCCTTTCCTCCAGAATTTAACTGTAAGTTAATGTACACCGGAAACTCCAGCTCGCCGTGCTTTGCTAATGGGCTGAGGTATTAGCTGCTTCTAACGATGCATACAAATGTACTTGTCTCTGTGGGCTGCCCCAAGATTTATGGCTCTTTTGCCTTCTGTAGCTGTAAACAAGGGAGAAAAAAAAGCCAGTCCATGCACCGCTTACTACCTGAAGGAGCCTTAAAAAAAAAAAAAAAAAAAACAACCCGGGCTGGAGGAGGGCGACAACCGTGCGTGCAACTTTCTTTTTTTCTTTCTTTCTTTCCTTTTTTTTTTTTTTTTTCCCCTTTTTTCAGGCTGAAAATGCTGGCTGGGAAGCGGGGGGGGGGTCGGGTCGCATTTTGCAGCCCGGGTGCGGAGCGCGGCGCAGCTCCGGGGAGCTTCGGGAGGGGGGGAGCGGCCGGGACCCCCCCCCTCCAAAGCCACTGGGGATGCTCGGGGGGCGCGGGGCAAGGAGCGGAGCTGCGCGGAGGGGCCGCATGGTTTGGGTTTTAATCGATCCTTTTTTTTTTCTTCTTTTTTAATTTCTATTTACACAGCGAAAAGCACGGCGCGCTATCTCTTTTATATATTTTTTTTTTTCCTCCTGCAGGCATTCCCGCTGCCCCCGGAAGAGATTGCGGCTTAAAAAAAATAATAATAATAATAAATTAAGAATAAATAAGAAGAAAGAAAAAAAAATCCAAATCGCAGCGAAAAACAAAAACAAAAAAAAAGGAGCAATTTGGGGAAATCCGCGTTTTCCTGCGGCGGAGATCGGGGCGCGGAGCCGCCGCCAGGTTTGCAGCCGCCGGGCTGGGGCGAAGACGCCGGAGTTTGGGTGCAAATTCCAAAGATTTGGGAAGAGTTGGCTAGCTAGAATTATTGTATTTCTTGAGCGCTGCGGGCCGGTAGGTGAACGCTGAGAGCCGGGGCGGTTTTGTTGACGTCTCCGTTGGGTTTGGGTCGTTTTAGGGGCTCCGTGAGGCCCTAAAAATGCGTTTCAGAGGGAAAAGAAAAAAAAAAAAAAAAAAAGGAAGCGGAGGAGGGAGGGTTGGAAGCGGGATTCAAAGCCCGGTTAGATTCCTCCTTGCTTTTATTGTGGCTGTTATTGGCTTTTTAGGAAATGAACTTCGGTTTCTTGGCAGAGTTATGGTTCTCGGGGCATTTCGGAAAGTGCCTTTTATCAGCAGGACATCACTACGGCTCTATTATATATTATATATATATATACAAGCTTTTTTTTTTTTTTAATATATATATATATAAAATCAGAAAGCTGCTCGCATTGCACCGAGGGAAAAAAAAAGAAAAAAAAAAAAAAAGGCAACTAAAAACTCACCAAACTACTCCAAGGAGGGGTGGGGACCCGCAATTTTTCCCCGCTTTGCAACCCGGGCTTTGGAGCACGGCTCAAGACACCCTCCTCTCTCCTCCCTCTCTTCGTGGCCGAGCTAAATTTTAGGAGGAAAAAAAAAAAAAAAAAAAAGCCCCGGCCAGCAGCCGCTGCCTCAGCCCTTCCCGGCTCGCCGAGCCGCTCGGAGCAGTTTAATATCCATTTAAGACCCAAATCGGTTATTTTCGGCTGGGCAGAACACGCCTCCTCCTCGTTCACATGTTGCCAATTTAATCTGGTCGCTCTTTAGAACCACTTCTATTTTATTATTTAGGGGAAAAGGGGAGGGGGGGGGGGGGGGAAGGCAAAAGAACTTGGACGGGGGAAGGAAGCCGAGCCCGTGTGATGGGTCGGAGCCACATGGTGCTCCTTAAAATGTTCGCTTTGAGATTCATAAAATATTTAAAGCCCCGAGTCAAGCCTTTTCTATTTATTGCAGTGTATAATTCAAAATTATCGTGTATTAATAAGCCAATAATGATAATCTCTATAGGAAAAGCATGCTAGTTGTGCTGGTTTTATGGCTGCCCTTATCCTTTCTAATAACCTTTGGCTCGGCTCTGTAATAACTCACCGCCGAATGAGCAATTGCCTGGAGTGCCTTAAATATCTCCCAGCCTTTTCCACACTCCGGACCCCCCCTCTCCCCCCGCCCCGGCCCCGGGGCTCCCACGTGATCCCCGCCCCGTGCCCGGTTCGAGTCCCTGCTCCTCCTGCTCGGGTATCACACAGGGTGCAGGGAGAGGTTGTGGGCTAAAATCCTTCATTTTTCACCCTCCTATTATTATTATTATTATTATTATTATTATTATTATTATTATTATTATTATTATTATTATTATTATTATTATTATTATTATTATTAAAACTTTTGGAGTTTGTTTCCTTCCTAAAAACCAAATCCCTCAACTTGGGGATTCAGGATGGGGATGCAGAACAACTCCAGAACCATGCCTTCAACCCAACACTTCTCATTTTCCATTTTCCTCTGCATTTTTACAAACCCCAGGTCCTTCAGGGCCTGGCTGGGCCATCCCCACGAGGAGACAACACGCGTGTAGGACACGCACATGCCAGCACACGCAACACACGCACGCGTTCCCTGCACGCGGCGCAGGATCATCGGCCTCCAGCGGCAGCGACTGAGTGCGAAGCAGCTTTTCCACTGAAGTTACTTTTAATCAAGAGCCGCCAAGGCCTTTTCCTACAGCTCCCGGGGGGGGAATCGTGGCTGCTGGCGCTCGCAGGGCTTTTTTTAAGAGTTATAGGTAAACACCGGGCACGGCTTCAAAGGCAGCGAGGGGACACGAACCTGCGGTGAAGTCACCTGCGATGGCACAGCGGGGGGGTGGGGGGGACACCAAGTCACAGCGGCTCTTTGGTGGGAAAGGGTCGGAAATGGGGTTTTCTGGAAGGCGGTGTGAAATGGGGATTTGGGCCATAAAAAGGGCTGAAAGGTGGATTTATGGCGTTTCTGCCTCCGCGGTGCCTGCCGCGGCTTCCCTGGGCTAATGCACGGCTGCAGGATGCACACCCCTGCATGCACACACACCCCTGGGTGTGCAACACACCCCTACGTGTGCAACACACCCCTACATGTGCACACACACACACAAAGTCCCAGCCCTGGCTCCAACACGCACGCACACACGTGGCCGCAGCCCCCCCGTTGGATAAAATGTGCCCGATTGCACCCCCACATACAAAAAAAACAAACTCGTGCATCCCCCAAACCAGCCGCAGAGCTTTGACCGTGCACTAGCACAAAGCCAAGATTTTGCACAGACCTTCCTCCCCCAGAAACGGTGCAAAAAGGGCCAAGGTGTCCCCGTCCCCGTGCCCGAAAGCTGCGCGTGCAGGCAGCACGCAGGTAACGTGCAGCCAGCGGCACACGTGCAGAGCACGCACCCCAAAGGCAGAGGCTTCCCGCCCCCCCCCAAAAAAAAAAAAAAATTACCCCCCCCAAGGTGCACAGCAGGCACAGACCCCCTGAAACACACACCCTGCAGGGTGCACAGCCAGCACAGACCCCCCAGAGTTCAAGTGCATTGAAAAGCCCCCCCAAAATGCACACCCAGTGCACCACCCCCCCAGCCCCATGCACGGTGCAAACCCACCATTAATGCCTGCCTTCCCCAGACACCCCCATACCCAGCGGGGGTCTTCCCCAAACCCCCAGAGCCCCCAAACCTCCTTTTCCCAATCAGCAAACCCACCAGAGGGGTTGGGGGCAGCGTCCCCTCTTACCTGAGCCCCCCCTCACCATCTCCAAGCCACCCCCCCCCCCCCCAGTATAAAGTCAGGCCAGTGTTGCTGGTGATCTTGGGCCTTTCTCCAATAAAGCCTGACCTCTGGGTGCCCTTCGGTAAAATATGCAGGGAGACAAAGCCCCAGCCCCCCCCGCAGGGCTGCCAGAGGGGGGGGCACCATCCCCAGCCCTCCCTGAGGGGCCTCATTGCAGCTTTTTGGGGGGAGATGGGGCTGGCACCAGGGCTCGCAGCACCCAGCCTGGCCCCTCTCCCGGTGCATGTGCAAGAGGGGGGGCACAATCCTGACCACTGCACCCTGCTGGGACTGAACAAGCCCCCCACAGCCCCCAGGCTTCCACTGGGTGCTTGCACTGGGCTCAGCACCACTGAGAGCTGCTCAGCATCATGTGCACACGCATGTGCCAGACGTATTCACACCCATCACACGTGTGTGCATACGTGCCCACCGCTATGCACAGGTATGTGCACGTGCACCAAGCATGTGTGTGTGCACACTGATGTCACGCTCAAGCAGGCAAACACACGCTTGTGCGTGCAAAAGTGCCCAGCAGCTGCATGCAGAGGTGTCATACACACCACTGGGTGCACACGTGTGCATGCACACGCGTGTACAGCTATCACCTGTGTGCAAACACACGTGCATGCACACGTGTGCACAGGTATCACGGTCCTGTGTGCAAGCACGCATGCAGGCACACGTTTACACACATCTCGCACTCCTGTGTGCAAACACGGATGCTTCCAGAGGCCTGGGAAAATAGATTTAAATTTGAAAGGCCTATATGAAAAGGTTATAATAAAATAACTCTTAAATTAAAAGGGGACCTAAACCTGCATTCAGGGCAGGGCAGGGTGAGCAGCATTGGCCTCGGACCCTTGCTGGAAGCACCGTGTCTGTGCCAAGAACTGGGTCATTGTTTTGGCCCCACAGCATCATGAATGGGGATGAAACCTTGCAGGGATGTGACCACCTCTGCTGCTCGTGATCTCTCTGTGGTGAGGGTGTTTGAGCAAAGCTCGGTGCCTCTGTGCTGCCTCTCCCCACATCTTCCACGCAAAGCCTGTCCAGGCTCTGATTTCACCAGGTTTGGCCCAAAGAAGGTCTCAGATCACCTTTATTCCAGGAGAAAACCCAAACCCTGAATTAAGAGCATCCACTCGTTAGCGTCCCAGCACAGTCTCATCCTTGGATGGGAAATCTGGGCGCTCGTCGGGGTGCCACAGAAATGCTTAGGGATGCAATTGCACCTTGATTTTCTTCCCCCTCGAGTTGCAACCAGGGCTGGGAAAAAAAAAAAAAAAAAAAAAAAAAAAAAAAAGGAGAAAAAAAAAAAAAGAAAAGAAACCAACCACAAACCCCGCTCCTCCAGCAGCAGCAGCACAATATGGTAGGTGAGCGTGTTTGGCTAATCAAGATAAATATTGTATGCATCGCAGGAGCGTGGCAGGCCCTGCTAACGAGCAGAGGGGCGGCCGGGGAAGCGGTGCTGGGTTTGGATGCTGCGGCTCCGCATTGCCATGGTTACTGGGGGTTAGAGCAGCCGCATCTCCCCCTCCCTGAACCCTTCTCTGGCTCCAAGGGGTGCAGGGGGGCTGCACCCAGCCAGGCCAACCTCCCTCCCAAAGGCTCCTGCAGGAAAGCAGGGCCGAAAAATCAGCAAAATTCTGGGAATATAGAGATTTTTTTTTCCTTGGGTTGTTTTATAGGATTTTCCAAACCAGAGCAAACACATCTCTCTCTCTTTTTTTTTCTTTTTTTTTTTTTTTTTGGGGGGGGGGAGGTAGGGGAAGCTATTATAGGAAACAATGGATTCCATCCTGGCTAATTGTCTCCAGGTTTTTGCTGTGAGAACATGCCTGGCACATGCGGATGCGTTGAAAAGAGAAAGGAGTTTGGGGGTGCCTGCCCCCACTTCTCTTCCTTCCATCCTGCTCTTCCTGTGGGTCTTGCCCTAGGGATTTTCCCCATCTACCCCCCCCCCCCAGCAGAAGCAGAGATGCTGCAATAGGAAGGGGGGGGGCTGTGTTTTATATTGCTCCATGCTGCAGCTCCCAGGAGAAGGGCGAAGGCGACGGGTCCCAGCCAGGGAGCTGCTGAGCTCCGAAGGGATCAGGTGGGAAGCGGAGAGAAAATTGGGGTTGAAGCAGGGGAAAAAAGGAGGGGAATCAAGCGCAGGCCTGGCCGGTGTGATGAACAGCAAGCCGGGGCGCGGGGGGAGGGAAGCGTGCTTTAAAACATCTGCTGCCAGGGTTATAAAGCAGTTGGATTTACAGCTTGCCTCCGCCAGACACCCATGCGGAGCCTGCTCAAGGAATCCCCGCTTTGCAACGGGGGAAGACGGGCAGCATGCACACACACATGCATCCCGACCCCGTATCAACACTACCCAGCCAGGAGGGTCCCCAAATCTAGGTGGCACCTTGTTGGGGGGGCACCCTGCATCCAAGTGGCACCTGGTGCACATCTGGAGCGTGCCCTAGGGCGACGTCCCACATCTGGACGGCCCCGCGGTGGCAGCACATCTGGGCAGCGTCCGAAGGTGGCCCCCACTGATCCGGGCACTGCCCCACATCTGGACGTCGTCAGCAGCCCCCACATCTGGAGAGCCAAACGAGCTGGCACCGCACATCTGGGCACCCCACGAAGGGTTGAGCCAGACACCCAGACCCCCCCCCCTTCCCCGGCTGGACACCGCAGGGGGCATCGGCGCACATCTGGATAGCTCCACGGGGTAGCGCAGCCCCACATCTGGATGCCTTCCCCCTCACCTGGACACCCTCCTTACAGCAGCACCCACAGCAGGACCCAAGGCTGGGTGCCCCAGCAAAATGTCCCCCCCCATATCTGGGCATCCTCCCAAAGCAGCACCCCACATCTGGGCATCCTCTCACATCTGTGTCCCCCTCCCACACACACACACACGCCTGCTTGCGCCCAAGCCGTGCGCTCCGGCCGGGTTTTTCTCTGCTCCTGACCTTTCTGGGGACCTTCCCATTCTTATCTACCCATATTTGGGAAAAAAATGTTTCTTCCCTCCCGGGAAGATGCTTTCCAGATAGCGGAGGTGTTTGGATTAACCGCCCACCACCCCATGCCCCGCATCCCAGGGCCCTGCAGGGTGCTGCAGTGCGGGCACAGCGCTCATGAAAAGCCCCAACCCCCCCTAAAATAATGTGTGGGGGCGACTTTTAGGGCTCTGCCCTGCCCTATTCGTTGCCCCAAAGTTAGGCTGCGAGGTCTGACCCCTAAATTGTCAGAGGGGAGGTGAGAACCCCCCTTCCTTCCTATAGCTCTGCATTCCTCCCCCTACTTATTTCCCCTCCTGCGTTTCTTTCCCTTAAAACCTCTTTGATTCTTTTTTATTTTAAGATAAAGAGGGGATTTTCCTGGGATCATTTTTTTTTGTGTGTATAAATAAATAAATAAATAAATAAATAAATAAATAAATAAATAAAAGCGAGCAGGAAAAATCAGCAATATACTCACACGTTTTCCTAAGGGGGTAAATGGCATTAACTGAACATTTGCCTTTTCCTTCACTGCAGCTGGATGCAGTCCGAGGATGGAAGAAAAACTTTTCCCTGGGTGTAGCCGTGTGCACCCGGACATGCACGCACACATGTGTACGCAGAAACATATTTAGAGCTCCTTAAATTACACAAATGCATGTCTAATTACGTCTCCGCGCAATTACGTCTCCGCAAACGCTGCTGCCCATTAGCGCTAAATGCCCCACGTATTACTGCTAATAAATATTTTCTAATAATTAAAGATGCTGCTGGAGTGCTGATGCTTTTTTTTAAACCCAGACGGGAAAATCCTGAAGCTGGTCCCGAAGGTGTCCCCCCGCCCCCGCCACGACACTGGCCCCGACCCCCAAATGTTATCGGCAGCAAACTTGCTCGATGCGGCCAAGGCAGAGGCCCGTCCCGGCGCCTTTTTTTTTTTCTGATTTTTTTTTTTCCCAATTCAGAATGGGCTAAAAAAGGCCTTTTTTCGGCTGCAACGTGGCATCTGCCCCTACGCTAAGTTGGCAGCCGGCGGGGGCGGCAGGGAAGCTCCAAGGGATGGGGAGAAGGGGCAGAGCCCCCAAGCCCCCTGTCCCAACCTCAATCCAGACCCCTCCCCGGTCACTTTCGCACCCCACCCATTTTGGAAACGGAAAGGGACAGGGCAAGACACCCCCTGCACGAAATCCCTCCAGCCACCATGGCAAAAAAAAATATGTTTTTATTATTTAATATATTATAGATTTATATAGATCTTTTTGCCCCCTGAAATGAGGGTTGGGGGAAGATCGGGGTTTTTCTCGGCCCCCTCCCTCCCCCCCCGGCTGCAGCACCCGCAGGAGGTGATTTCTCCCCAGCAGGCTGCCCCCCCTCGCCCTGCACCAATTCACCTCCACGGCGGTGAATCACCTCCAAACTACGGGGAGAAATCATTAAAAATCTGCTAAAATCCCACAAATCCAAATAAAAGCGCCCGCGTTAAATCCCGGCTCGCAGCCCCCTCCCACACGCACACCCCCAGCCCAAGCTCCTGTCCCCAAATTTGAGGACAGACCCATCAAATTGAACCTGCCGGCCAGGGGCTGGTGGCCGCCCCCGCCCCAGCCCCCCCCAAAAAAGCCCCTTTTGTCCTGCTGTCCAAAGCGGGGTCATGACCCAGCTGCTGCAGAGCCAACCTGGACGTAAACACTTTATGGGCTCTTCTTTAAATATTTAGAGGCACTTCAAGGAACCTGGGGTGGGTTTGGGGCTGGAAGGATTTCAGAGAATCTGGGATTTGAGGTGTTTGGGATTTTTTTTTTTCTTTTTCTATTTTTTTTTCTTATCTCGCGTCCTCTGCAAAACGCCGCTGCTCATCCCTGCGCCCTCCTCCAAGAATAAATCCGGGCAGGGGGAATAAAACGCAGGGAACGCCACGCGTGGTGGCGGATTTAAACGCGGGTGGGGGTGTTTAGGGTTTTAGGCTCGGCGGTGCTTAAAAAAAAAAAAAAAATCCCAAGGAATGGCAGAGTTGGGGCTGCAGAGAGCCACGCGTGTCTGTGTACCTGCGCGACACGCGTGGGTGTCCCCGCTTTTATTCCTCCCCGGGCACCTCAGCTCGCAGCTCCCTGCCTTGTGTGACTCTAATTGTCCCTATAAAAATGGGGGATAATTATAAATTATAATTATAAATGCATCTCGCCGGATTTCTCTGCCTGCCCATGCTCGCTCAGTGGTCCCTATAAATAAATCCATATGTGCTGGCTGCGTGCATGGCTGGCCATGGCTAAAAGTGCCCCCGTGGCCGCACTTTTATTTAAAAGTCCCCAATTTTGGGGGAGGCAATGCGTCTTCTGAGTAGTGCACACCCCCGGCACACGGCCCAGCACTGGGGGCTCCCCCCGCAGTTGTATTTCCAGGGGAAAGTTGGGAGTAGAAATCCTCAAGCTGCCAGGTTAACACTAAAAAATAAAACATAATAATAATATATTTTTTAAAAATCCTCAAATTTCCCATTCTCGACCCACTTTCAGCTTGTTTAAGTTCCTGATTCTGTAAGAAGGGGAGAGATGCCGAGAGGGGGGTGAAGGTTCGTTTGTTTTTTTTTTTTTCTGGGAGGGGGGGCTGATATAAATCACCCCTCGTTTCCCACCTTCGGGTGGGCGCCTTCCGCTGCTCAAATCCGTGTTTTATGGCTGCGGGGGGGGGAGGAGGTGTTTTGGCCCCTGGGCTGTTCTGCTGGTTTTCACCCAAACTGGTGGTGCTGCTGAAGGCAAGGGGGTGCGCAGCACCCCCAGGTAAGCCGGGGGGGGGGGGGGGGGGGCACAAGAGCCCCCAGAGCTGGGGCTGGGCGCTGAGTGGCAGCTGTCAGCAGAGCGGAGCCGGAGCTGGCAATGGGAAACACATGGAAAAGGATAAAAGTTTGGGGGAATGCTTTGGAAAAGCCCCCTGACAGCCCCGGCGGGAGAAATTGGAATTTTGTGCCCGAGCAGCGTCGTTTTCCCCGGGTGCTCCTTCCTCTTCCTCGCGGGGCCAGGTATCAAAAAGTGTCAGCAAAGCATCAAACTCCTCGAAAAGAAGGGGAGGGAAAAAAATCCCAAATCCGCGGCTGAAGCTATTTTTAGTGCGAGAGTTTCGGTAGCAGCTGAAGGATCTGGAGCAAAGGTTTAAGAGGGAAAATAAAAAACAAGTTTCCTTTGGGGGATACAGCTAAATATTCCTTCTGGCGCAGGGAGCGCTCCCACCTCTCCCCTCTGCTGCATCCCAGCGTATCCATTACATGGCTCGGGAAATTATGCGATACATATGTTGGATTAGAGAGCAAGGAAAATGTTAATTAAGACATGGGAGGAAAAGTTAATCATTTACAAAGCAGTATTTAATTCCCTACACAGAAAGGGATGATTTATTTATTTACCTATTATTTATTTTGCTCACTCCACAAGCCTGGAGCTTGTCCCATGCACATCTATTTCCCAAGAAAAAAAAAAAAATCACCCCAAAACACTACCAGCACGCTTTTTTTTTTTTTTTTTTTTTTCCCTTTAAAAAGAGACGAATCCGGCTGCACTGAAGCGGACACCCAAACAGGCAGGAAGAGGTGATATTTGAAAATTGCTACCAGCATCCCCACCGCGGCTGCTGGCTGTTTGGAAAGGAAATTCGAGTCTTTCACTTAAAGAAAAAAAAAAAAAAATCCCCAAAATGTTTAGCTTGGTACTTTGCCCATCAAAATTAATCACGGCGACAGATTAGGAAGTACATAAAACTATATCTCTGGATAATGATATACGAGAGCACAATAAATAAAAGTTGCACGTTGGAGGTGCTGTCAGGGCTGGGGCGAACCAGTAACTCACTCGTTTAACCCCGGGTGCGTGTTTGCCTTTTAATCCCAATTAACGCCGGGGAGGACGAGTTTGCAGCTCCGGAGCCGGCTGCCAGAGCACCCGCAGCACGGCCCCGGGGCAAAGCGGGGGAATCCCGCACGAAAATGAAAAGGAAAGGGGGAAAAGTTCTCCTCCGGCCGCAGGCACCTCGCTGGGGGCCGCTTATCGCCCCGCAGCATCTCTGCAGCTCTGATTTTTCCTTTCCCATTTTCTCGCCGCCTCGGCGTACAAAGACTTCCTGGCGGGGTTATTTATTTATTTATTTATTTATAATTATTATTTCCCCCCCCCCTTTTTTCTGGCCACTGAAGCCCTTCGCAAAAACGGCTTTCCCAGCCCTCCTGCAACCCGAGTCCTTCGCCAAGCTGCGTAAAGAGAAGGGGAAAGAGAAATCCAGCTCGGGGCCGCGGAGGGAACCGCTGCAACTTCGCGGGCAACTTCCAAGCAAATTGGGCTCCAGGAACATGAAAGAGGCAAAAGAAAAGCCACCGAACCCAACCTGACCTCAGCTCTTAGGCTGAGCCCCCAGAAACACGTCGGTGCTGGGAGTTTTATAGCCCCGTAATCAAAGTGGGGGGAATTATCCGAGGAGGAACAATGCAGCAGCCGGGGAGGGGGGGACACATCCTGCAGCAGGACCTAGAGGTGCCAGGGCCAGCCCTGGGCCCTATAGCCTGGGGGTGAGCAACCCCTGCTTCTTCTTGGGGGGGGCACACCTTCCTTCCAGCCGTTTGTCTGTCTGTCCGGCCGGCTGTCCATCTGCAACCCCCCATCCTGCCCACCTCTGCCCACCTCACCCTGCAGCAGCCCCCTTTCCCAGCCCACCCCAAAACCTCTGCTCCTGGCCACATCCCAATAAACCCCTCGAACAAAAAATAAAAGAATAAAAAAAAGAACTTTCCGGGGCTCACTTTTTGCTCGGGTTTGGTTACGTTATATTATTTTATTATATTTTATTTCTTTTATTTCTCTTTTTCTTTCTTTTTTTTCCTTCTACTTACGTGGCTGGGAGCGCTCCTGGGCCAGCCGGGAAGCGGAGCAGCACTGGAGGAAAAGAGGGAGAGAAGTTTGGCCGCCACTTCCCCCTTCTCTCCCCTTTTTCTCCCGGCTTATTTCGGAGAGGAGACAATGCCACAACACGCACCGCATCCCCCCCCCCGTGCTCGAAAACCCACAAAGCCGCTCACCAGCGCTGCTGCTGCCTCTCAAGCTGGGGCCGCAGACACAGAGGGAACACGGGGGGAGAGGCAGCGGGTCAGGAGGGCTCCGGGGTCAGCCTCCTCGCCTCCAAAGGAGCTGCTGGCACAGAAAAGTTGGCCTCTCCATGAACCCAGTTTTCCCGTTTACCCCAACTTCAATAAAGTTTCTTTCAGCCTCCCTCCATGGAGGCGTCAAGAGGCTGCGAAGGGACGGGGCGGCCGGGGATGTTGGCAGCCAGCAGCTTTTTTTTTTTTTTTCTACCCCCCCCCCTTCTCCCTTACACCCCTCCAACCCTATTTTTAAAATTTATTTTTCATTTTTTTCCCCCACCTCCCTCGCCTTGTGTCACGGCCAAGTGCCGGGACTGGGGTGGGTGGCGGGGGCAGAGAGGTGCCAACAGGGACAGGGGCGCTGCTCCCCCCACCCCGGGTGCTACCCCCGCACCCCTCCCGAGAGCTGGCTGGGAGAGGTAGGGGGGAAGCAAGCACCCCCAGTAACCCCCAAACTAACCCACAAACCCCTTGTCCCCAAAAAAGAGGGAGAAATCCCACTTTGGGGCCATGCTGCTTCCTCCCCATCCTCCTCCAGCGCTGCCTCCCCCATCACCCTGAGGACTGGGGGGGGCTGAAATTTGGGGAGGATGGGGGGGATTTGCACCCTTTCCTCCGCAGCTTTTCTGCTCTTTCAAACCTCCCTCTCTCCCCTCCCTGGTGCCTTTTTTTCCACCACATTTTTTCCCCCCCCCTCTCTGCTTTGATTTCCTGTCTGTCCAGGAGGATATTAAAAATAAACCACGGCACGGGCCGAGCCTCGGGGTGCTGTTTGCCCATGGTCTTTTGATTGGGTTTCTTTTTGGACGGGTCTGGGCTTTATCGGGCTTCCCCGCCTGAGATGTGCGGGCTGGGATCTGGCTCGGAAGAGCAAAAATCCCAACCGGCTCCTCACGGGTCCCTGCTCTGGGCAGGAAACGTTGCAGGAGGAGTAATGGTGCCCTGCCGAGGTGTTTTATCTTCCCAGCCTCGTCCCTATATTAATATCACTAAAGCAGGATGTTAAAAAAAAAAAGAGCTGATGAGCTTTACATACAAACTCCCCAGGATAAATTACAACCTTCGCTTCATCCCTTTAAAGATCTGCGTCCCCCAGCTATCACAAAGGGTTTGGAGCCCGTGATTTGTTTAATGGCAGCTTAAATCGATTTTGGAGAGAGAGAAAAAAAATAAAATAAAATGAAATAAAGCCAGAGGAAGGTGGCTGCCAGGCTGCTCTGCCCTCAGCCCGTCCCAGGCCTCGCTCCCCAGCTCCTGGGCTTTGCAGCAGGGACCTGAGCAAACTTCCCAAAGCCAAGGCCTAAAAAAGAGGGGGCCCAGCCCCAGAGCCTCTCCGGGCCCCCCCTGCCCTGCCTGGGAAGCATGGACCCCCTGCACCTTCTCCTAAAATCCCCCCTTGCTGCCAATTTGCATGCTTCCTCCAAAGGCCAGGAGCGATGAATTACAGTTATTAGCACTATTACTACCATTATTCTCATTATTATTATTGTTATTGTTATTATTATTATTTAACAGCCTTTTCATTGCCTCTCCAAATTCAATAGGACCTCTTGGCTTTAGGGGCTGAACGAGTCAACAAGAGCACGCCACAGACAGCAAAAGAAAATAATAATCATCATAATAATAACAATAATAATAATAACACACAGGAGAAAACTTCAAAGCAGGGAGAAGAGATAAAAACAGACAATTTTACGTTGGGTGGCAAGAAAATAAAGAGGTATGAATGGAAGCTAACCCCAATCCACAGCACTGCCCTTGTCTGAAAACCAGATTTATTTTTTTTCCCCCCATATTTACAGGTTGGGAGGGTCTGAGATTTAAAGTCACTGGCCACGTCGTGATGTCATAAAATCTGGAGTACAGAGTTATCGTTATGTTTGCTTAAACTTAACTTAAGCAGTAACTGGTGCACATGGGATCCATTGCACATCGTCCCAGCATTTTATTATCCTTATTACTATTATTTTGGGGCGGGTTAAGGGGGAGATGTGAGGATAAAATAAGTCACCAGACATAAAAGTAAAACTAATTCACACTGACTGGTTTATTGAACACTGGGACTTTCACATACACACTAAAACTCTTTATTGCAAGTTTACAATGATCATGTAAAATCAGTCCAAAAACACAAATAACCACGACAAAAAAAAACCTAGCTACTGACTTTTTAAAACCTTCTTCTGCTTTTATTTTTAAATATGTCACTCTTTCTTTCTCTCTCTCTCTCTCATTTTTTTCTTCTCAATTTCTCAGCAAAGACTCGTCCACCCTTGTGTGCTGTTTCGTATCTGGTTTTTGTTTGTGGGGTTTTGTTTTTGTTTTTTAAATCGTGATTTTTTTTAAGCTTATTTCACATTTCTACAAAAGAACTTCATAGCTCCTTCGCTCATTGTGCATTTGTAATGCGGAGGGAAAATATACCTACATTCGCCTGTTTTTTGTTTGTTTGTTTTGCCGTCAATATTATTCTCATTTCTTCATTAAATTCATCTAAACAGAACATTTACCTCTTCCTCCCCCCCGCCCTCCCCCTCCGCCCCCCATCCCCCCGGCTTTAAAAAATAAATAAACCCCTGAAATGGCGTAAAAAAACCTGCAGGTACAGACACCTGGCCTCATGCTATCTGACATGCATCTACAGCCCGTGGTCTTGGGGAGACCCATTGTTTTTTATACGCGCCGAAAAATAATAATAATTATTATTATCATTTAAAAAAAAAAAAAAAGAAAAGAAAAGAAAACGAACCTACGAGGGAAAAGGGGAGGGAGGGGGGGAACGGAACCAAAATATATATATATATATATTAGCTTCTATAAATAATCCAGAGTCATTTGTGGGCGGGTGGGGGTGTTTATAACCTGGTGATATCCTCCGGGCGCGGGTCCTGCGCGGCGGCGGGGGGCAGCTCCTCGCCCCCGGCCGTGCTCGCCGGGGCGGCGGGGGGGGGCGCCGCGGTGGCCGCCGCCCGCACTTTGGTGTTGGGCAGCCTGTGGTCTTTTTTCCATTTCATCCTCCGGTTCTGAAACCAGATTTTGATCTGCCGCTCGGAGAGGCAGAGGGAGTGGGCGATCTCGATGCGCCGCCGCCGGGTCAGGTACCTGTTATAGTGAAACTCCTTCTCCAGCTCCAAAACCTGCTGCCTCGTGTAGGCTGTCCGGGAGCGCTTGGGCTCGCCTCCATTGTAATTGGGATTCACTGGAAAGGAGGGAGAAAAAAAAAAAAAAAAAAAAAAAACACAAGGAAAATTAGCATGAATGGAGAGAGGGACGGGGGAGAGGGAGAGAGGCGACTGGAGGAGCCGGGAGAAGAAAGTAATAGGCTAAATAGGTAATAAAGAACTTTGGGCAGCTCAAGAGTTTCTATTCTAATAGGAAGGGGTTTCCCTGGCTCAAAAGACTGAATTATTTATGCACCCCTTACAAAGCTTTCGGAGTTTCACACATACATAACAGAACGAGCCACATGGCTAAGGCTGCCCACAGTAGCTCGGCTATAAAATTTATGGTGGGTGTAATTACCCATTCGGAGTCGTAAATCCAGTTCAATTGTGCTAACCCAAAGACTCTCATGGAAGGGAAGGAAATAAAAAAAAAAAAAAAAAAAAAAAAAAAGGAGAGAGGAGAGAGCGAGCGAGCGAGCATGGTGTGAAAATAAGAGAGCAGAGAGACAGAAGAGGAAAATAAAAGTTGCATACCAGTACTGACGTGGATTTTTTTCATCCAGGGATAGACTATGGGTTGTTTGGAAGCTGTGCTGTTAGGATGGTCGGGGTTTGGCTGGTTGCAGGCTGGAGGGGCTGGGGAAGGAGTGGTGGAGGAGGTGGAAAGAGCAGCCTGCTCGCAGAGCTGCTGTGCTTTCTCTGAGAGGTGTTGGCCTCCTGGAGTTTGCCCGTGTCCCCTTTGGTGCGCGGCCGGGTTGCCGGGAGCTTGGATACTACCGCAGCTGAACTGGCGGTCGGGGAAGGAGGGTCGTGGCACGGGGTACAGCTCCTGGTGGTGATGCTGGTAGCTGGACTCCCTTGTCCGGCTATAATATTCCGGACTGTGGTCTGGGATGTAATTATTTTGCGAATATTCCTCGCATGGAGGAAATTTCGGATCGATGTAGTTAGAGTCCATCAAATAAGAGCTCATGATCATTAATTTCTGGAGTGGAAAATAATTTTTCTCGCTTTGTCGTTTTTCTGCTCCATAAAGCCCTCCTACTAGCTGGCGACCCCGTAAAGTTACTTTCACCATGTGACTCCCCCGGCCAATCACACCCGCCAGCCCAGTCCCCGGATAAGGAACCAAAAGCTTTTGCAAAATGTACCCAAATTGGGGGGGGGACGACGGGAGTGGGAGTGGGAGAGAGGGCAAGGCTCGGGGTGCACTGCTCCAGCCGGGGGAGCTCGGTGGGGAAGCCCCTGGGGGCCCCCCCGGTGTTGTGGGGTGGGAGGTGGGGGTGTGGGAACAATGGGGGACCCCACAAAGGGAGGGGGGAGGAGGGGGAATGTGGGGGGTTGGGGTTGAAGGGTGTCCCCCCCCACACCCGGAATGTGGGCTGGAAACAACGAGCCCCCCCCCCGGATGTGGGGGTCATGGTGTCCTGGCCGGCGCTGCGTTGACCCTGTAGCCCCCCCCAAAAAAAAAATCCTGTCCCCCTGCAACCCCCAGCTCCTTCACACCCCCCTTGTTCCTCATCCCCACCCGGGGAGGGGACAGGGCATTCCGGGGGGTTGCCCCCACCTCCACTCCAGAGTGGAAAGGGTTAAGCACTGCCAGCATCTTTTTTTTTTTGGGGGGGTGGTGCGGGGGGCACAAGTTACCTGCAAGGTAGAAGCGGGCATGCAGATCCCACGGGTGTTAGTGACCCTGCTTCAAGCCAGGGGCGTGCAAGGACACCCCCCCTCTGCCTCCACAAACAGGGACCCCCCCGAGCCCCCCCCAATTCAGGCAGCAGGGGGGGACCCCTCCCCGTGCTCCCCAAATCCCCTCCTCTTTGCTGAGCCCCAGCACTTTGGGAGCAGAGAGGGGTTTTGGGGGGGGCACCCTGCTTTCCCCTCGACCCTGGGTGCTGCAGGTAGGGGACACCCGGGGAGGGGG
The DNA here is from genome assembly GCF_964035555.1 of Netta rufina. NCBI lineage: Eukaryota > Metazoa > Chordata > Aves > Anseriformes > Anatidae > Netta > Netta rufina. The sequence goes on from NC_140154.1 coordinate 1,385,415, forward strand.
GGGGGGCACACGGGGTGACACCCCCCCCACGCGTGTGCAACACTCAGGCCGCTTTGCCCTTGCACCGGGCATTTTACCTGCTGGCTCTCAAGCTGGGGAGGGGGCTCCTGAGGATTTTTTGGGGGGGGAAAAAAATGAAGGGATGCGTTAAAAAATGGCTCCCAGCGCCCAGCTGGCAGCCCGCAGAGCCGCCCCGGGCAGGTTAGGGAGCTGCAAATGGATGTCAACATTTTGGGAGGGTTGTAGCTCCCTCAATTAGGGCTTTTTATCTACGGCTCGTCCTAAAGAGAGGGGCAGAGAAGGGAGGTGGGGTATTCCCTCCTTGTGCTTGATAACAATTATAGTTGAAAATCATAGCTTGCAGGGCATTGCCATATTTTACTTGATAACAATAAAAGTGACACATAAAGTTAACTGTTTATGTTTTATTTATTAGACTAAATGTGCCAGCGGTGTCGAAGGCTTTTGGCTGGTTGTTACAGCTTTTTATGGGGTTGTAAAACGCCATAAATCAGTCACTGCGAAATGGTCGGGGCTCTTTGTGCTCTTGGCTGAGAGTTGTGTTTGCGGTAGCTGCTGTTTCTTCTGGAGATGAAAAGTAATAATGGGATTTTATTTTGATTATTATCACACCCCCCCCCCCCCCCCCCAATCATCGCGGTGATTTCGCTCTACCTTTTTAACAAGCCCGCTCCGGCGCTGCCCTGGCAAACGGCAAACGCTGCTTTGCACTTGAATAACTACCTTTTAAAATGACATCAGCAGGATTTGAGGATTTAATTAGAACCGCTGCAATTAAAGGGAATCAAAGGAAAGCACAACTTTCCAAGGCTCTGGCATCGCCCATATATTCCCCTAGAGACGAATTTGTGACTTGGAGACGCTCACACAAATTCGAGCCTACAGGGTACATATAGGCGACGGGAGGGCTGGGGCCGGGGCTGCGGGCTGGGGGGGGGCGGCTGGGCCCCCCCAAAAAAAGCCTGCCCCGGCCGGGGGGGCTCTGGGGCAGGGGGCAGAGGCCGCTGCTGGACCAGGTTTGGGACCCCCGGAGGCACGGGATGCGCCTGAACCCCCCCGGCTGAGCCCCCCCAGACACCTCCCCCCCCAGCCAAGCCCCGTCTGTATTTTGCCCCCACCCGGCCTCGGAATCCCTCGTTTGCTCGCTTTATTGTTGCCGAGCGTTTATGGGGTTTATTGGCAGCTGATTTGCAGGGCTTGACTAATTGCTTGCCCCGTGCGCTGACAAAGCGTGCTCCTTCCTCAAGTTGTAAATCCAGGACTTGCACAGGGACACGCTGCAGATCTGGAGCAGCAGGTACAACCCCGGCTCTTCCCAGAAGAGATGGGGACCGAAGGGGGATGGGAGCTGCGAGGTTGGGAAAAAGACATGAATAGAAATATATTCCGGAACCCAAAACATTGATTTAAATATCTCCAATAAATTCCTTTTCTCCAGCTATACTTCATTCTGCCCAAACACCTCAGACTCATGCAGGGTTTTGACATTTATAGTTCAGACTGATGCAACAACTTTATTCCAAGGCTGAGGGAATATTGAATAAAGATGGAGAGTTAATAAAGTAATTTTTACCTACGCACATCCTTCCCCCCACCCCTTGAATATATGGTTTTCAATAAGCACCAGCAGAATAAATAAATATCCACAGGTAGTTCTCTTAAGGATATGCTGGGTGGGTTTGTTTAAAAAACAAAATAATCCGCGAAACAAACCAGCAGCAATCAAAGCATCACAAAATCCGAGGCGTGAAGGTCACCAAACGCATTCCTGCCGCTCTCCAGCCCCAAACTCCCAACTCCTTCGCCGAGCGGTGTGTGTGGGGGGGAAACACAACTTTATTTGCCCCGGCTGCCTCCCCCCACCCCCGGACTCCCCCCAAAATTCTGGGTTTTGGAGCTCTCCGCAAGGACCTGCTCCTCCAGCCCTCTTTTGCCATCCTCCATTCATCCCCTGTGTGTGTTCGGGAGGGGGGGGGCTTGCCCCCGATGTCTTACAAGTGCACAAAAAATCCTATTTTCCCCCTCTCTTTGCTTGTCTTTCCACACCACTCCCCCCTTTGCCTTTTTGCCTGGAGTTTAAAGCTCCCAGTATTTGGAGGATTTTTATTTATTTAACACCTTTTTTTAATTTTTTTTCCCCCTCTCCGTAAAATAAGTCTGCGGGGACGTGTGAAGAATAGTTGTACAAGAATCTGGCTCTTTTGTCTATAAAGCAGCCCTCCCACCGCTCTCCATCCCGCGTCCCCCCACCAGCACCGTGCCGATGAACACTTCGGGAGTGACAATACCGAGAGCAACGCAGCACCTCGGCAGGAAAAAAAAAAAAAAAAAAAAAAAAAAAAAAAAAAAAGGAAAAAAAAATCTGAGCTTTATTTCCTTCTCCTAGCCAGGAAGCTGGCTGCAAAATATACGTCTGGTTACCATTGCGGGGACGTTTTTAAGTACAAAGCGCCTTTTTGACAGTACTGAAGAAAAATAAGTATGCATTGTCTCTCCGGATTCATTGTGTTAGCTATTACCATACTGACCGTTTGGTAACCTGTACCTCAGCCCATTAGCAATCTGTGCTTTCCAGAAAAATGAAGTACCTATCTACTGGGGTTTTGTTATCCAATGTTTAATAATAATAGTAAAAGCAGGGTAAAAGCTCGCGCGGTATGAACTCTGCCTCCTTGAGATTCAGGAGGTGGAAATAAATTTTGGAGTGGAGTTTTATTCCGAGCATTTAAGGGCTTGTTTTGAGGTGATTATTGCACAATAAGTTACATTAGTGGTAGGGGGAGGAAAGACGGATATATTTATATACAATCTTATTTTTTTTTATTTTCAGGGGGAAAAATAGTTGGATTCTCTCTGACATAAGCAATGACATATAATTAATTAAATTTTAATTTTTCCAACAACTTGAAAGCAGTAAGTGCAAAGAGACCTTTTCTTTTTGTTCCTTCATAATGCAAATAGACAGGTCTAATTTATGCAAAGAAATATGCAAATGTTTAATTGATTTTTTCTTAAATCTGTTGTCAGTAAAAGTAATGAATCGGCCTAAAACGATTTTAATAAGCAAAGCCTGTCACCCAAAGTCCTAGCCTTCACATTTTTCTTTTGAGCCTCTTTCGTCTCAAAGAAACTAATAATGTAAATATTTATCCCTTCATTTTAAAATATTAAAGATGAATCCCTCTTGTTTGTTTGCGGGGGAAAAAAAATATATATATGCAAACCAGTTTCTCAATCTCTCCCTTCCCTCCTCCCCCCCCTCCCCTTCTCACCCCACCCAGGAATTCAATTTTCTTCAAATCTCGTTGAAAGTGGCTTTTTAAAAAGTGGGCGCATTTTAATATTGGTTAGACAGCGTGACCTGAATTTCACCTCAACTGTTTGACTTGATCCAATAGGTCACTGCCAAGGAGTTATTGATGGGGGAACTCCATTGAAATTTCTCTCCTCACAAATGGCCTTTAGATCTTCTAGCGAGTTCAATAACTAGTTATAATGTAGAAGGGGAAAAATGAAGCCCAGAGGCAAACTAATTTGATGTTTCATTTTTATGCTGGAGAAATTGTTGGTTTTTGTTCCTCTCACCTCCCGCTCTGCCCCTCTCTCCTTCTCCAAAAGGGAGGGGGAAAAAAAATTAAAAAATCCCCAAATCTGGTGTGAGCGAAGACCCCTCTCAGCCGAGCCGAGGTTTGTCTGGGATACAAATATCTTCTATTTTATTTCGCATTTAATTGGCGCTGGCGTCCAGCCCGTGACCTCCTCGGCACCCGGCGGAGCAGGGAGCCCAGCAGAAGTGTAACTTGCTGCTTGGTAGGAAACGCACTTTTTTTTTTTTTTTTTTTTTTTTTTTTCAGAAAGGATTTGTTTAAAATAAATCAAAGTAGCTGGGAATCAAGTTTCTATCTCGATCCGCTCCAACTTCTCGTGCAGTTCCAAGCAGGGCTGGGGAGCTCCTTCTTTGTGCTACAGCCCTGCTCGCCAGCAACCCGAGCCCTTAAAGAGCAGCGCGGAATTGGATTTAGGCAATAAACCTCAGCTCGGCAGTCATTTTGGTCCTTGGGTTCTTATTTGTTTGCTTGTTTGCCCTGGTTCATGTGACTGCGTCTGGGCTCTTCCCCGGTTTCTTGGTCCTGGGGGGGTTCTTCTCTCCTTGGCTCCCTTTCAGATCCATTTTTAGCCTGAAAATATTTATTTATTTGCTGCCGGGGGGAAGGTCCGATCGAGCCTCCCCAGCCCGGGCAGGGGAGGCAGAGGCTGGAGGATGCTTTCAAGTGCCATAGACACCGGAGCGAAGGTTTCTCCTTGACTTTTCGGAGACAAAGAATACTTATAATGACCCACCGGATAACTGCTGAACCCTGGGTTAAGTTGAAAAGAAAACATTGGGCTTGTATTGGGGAAAGGGCGGGGGGGCGGGTGGCGAAAGTTGCAGGGGAAAGTGTTCAGGGGCTACAGAGAGCCCATTAACAGATCTCTAGCTGTTATTGTATGGGGTGGAAAGATATACAAACTTTAGGCTGATCCCTCCTGTTGGAGAGAGCTGCTGCTTGAGTGGTACTTACTGCTCGCCCCTTGGAAATCTTCCTCCGGGATGACAATATTAATAATTAACACCCGCCCCTGCCCCCGGCCTCCTCTCCCGGACCCCCTCGTGTTTACAAACGCACTTCTGAGCCCCGATAACGCCCGAGTTTGGCTTGGGACGGGGACAGGGATGGGGATGGAGGGGGGATGTTGCAAAAGTTTCTCTGGATAATGGACAGAGGCGACAAATGAACTCCTGTCCCCCCACCCAGAAAGTTCATCCAGCCCCAGAAGGGGGTTGGAGGGGGGAAATTTGAGGGGAAAAATAGAAATAAAAAGCCCTGCTCCGCTGTTAGCTGCAGAGTAAATGTGGCAGAGATTTCTCAGCCTTCGTTTGAGGTGGTGCAGGGACCCCTGGCCAGGCTGGCACCAAGCCGGGGGGGCGAGGGAGAATAAAAGAGCCCTCCCCGCATTGCAAAGCAAAAACTCATTTTTTCCCCTTCATTTTGAGTCCTCCCAGAGCGAAGACGAAGCCCAGGCTTCAGCAGCCTGGGCTCGTCCCTTTTGCCACCCTTTCGCAATTAAAAGTCAGTCCGGCGGGGGCAGTCCCCGGGGACACAACCTCATTGCCGGGCACTTTTTTAAGCAAAGGGCAGGGAAGGAAAAAATAAATAAATAAATAAAAAGCACTTCGTTTTTTTTTTTTTTTTTTTTTCCGCTTCGGTGTTCAAATGGCCGCGTTGCTCTTAGCGAATGCATCCCTGAGCAGCGCCTAATGAGATCCACAGCCCTCGTCGATACACCTTGGCCGCTGCCGAGAGCTCGGATCAATAGCCCGCTGTTATTAAAAACCTCGGGTCCCCCTTGCTCTGGGTGGCGGCTGATGAAAGGCGGGGGCGCGGAGGGACGGACGGGAGGACAGAAGGACAGGAGGACGGGGAGACGGGAAGACAGGAGGATGGGGAGACGGGAGGACAGGAGGACGGGCGGACAGGAGGACGGGAGGATGGGAGGATAGGAAAACAGAAGGACGGGAGAACAGAACAGGAGGACAGAAAGACGGGATACAGGAGGACAGAAGGACAGGAGGACAGGAGGACAGGAGGACAGGAGGACGGAAGCCCCGCGCAGGGAGGCAGAGCCCCGCAGCATTACATGGAGGGCAGATCCCCAGCAGCGCGCACCCAGCCGCATATGTGGAAGCCATGGATCAAGGGCAGGATGATTTAGAGGACCGTTTTATCGCGTTTCGGGCCGTGTTTCAAACTCTCTAGCTGTGTAAACACGCTCTTAAATCCGACATTACACATGCCGGCGGAGAGGGGCACACAGATGCGCGCAGCTCCGCGCACATGTGCGGAGGGAGGAGGACCCCGAGCCTTGACAGCTCGCAGTGAGTCAGGGAAATTTGGCTTCCCCCGGGGTCGATCCGGCTCTTCCCGCTCCCCCAGGATCTCCCAGCACCCCAGTTTGGGGCTGGGGGCTGCGGGACGGGGAGGGGAATCTGCCCCGCGCACACAGACCGCAGCCGCTCCGCCGAGCTATCACATGTAGTTAAATCTTAATAATAATTGCAATAATAATAATAACGCCCCGAAAAGACAGCTCAGACACCCCGCAGCCCCGGGGACCCCCGTTAAGGCTGGAAACAACGGGTATAATGCTGGGAAAGACGTTCCCCGTTCCCTCTAATGTTTATTTATTTTTTTTCACTAGGGTACTTTCAGTTTAATCTTTCGCAGTGCAATAAACTATTATCTTAGTTAATCCCCAAGGCGAATCCATCAAAACCTTTTAATAAAAACGTTTCGTGGCTTCCGCGGGGGCCGCGCCTCCAGCACCAAGGGCTCAGGCGGGGTTCGCAGTGATTTGGGGGGGGTTCTCCCCAAAATATCCTGCCAGCAAAATGCGGGGAGCCCCTCGGCGGGGCCATTAGGATTCTGGCGGCATGGGGAGCAGCAGGAGCCATCACTCACAGCCCCGGGAGCAAAAGGAGCCGGGTTTGAACAAGAGGAGCCGCGGGGATGATATACAGAACCAGGCCGCCAGCATCAATCCCGACCTGATAAGAAATCGGCTGCTTTCCTGAAAAAAAAAAAAAAAGAAAAAAAAAAAAAAAAAAAAAAAGGAAAGGAAAAAAATCACGGCCCGCTCGCCTGGGCCGTAGGGGGAAAAATCGCCTTTTCCCAGCCCTAAAGGTGTCCCCTGTCCTTTTAGGCTTGCTGGGGAAACTAGAAAAGGTGAGCTGTGTTTTTTGTAGTTATTTTTTGGGGTGGGTAGGAAGGGAAAAGAAGGGGAAAGCAGCCCTTCGCCCCGAGGACAAGGTGAGGGGCGCTGCGGGGAGCAGCCAGCTCCCCCTCAGATCCTATTTTAAGCCCCAGTTCTGATTCGAAGCAGCGCGTTTGGGCTAAGTGAAGAATTAGGCATTAGCGCAGGAGCGTTGCAGCGCTCTGCAAGCCTCACATAAAATATAGGTTTGTTCATACTCCACTTCTCCCCTTACACATGACCCAGCGACTCGGAGCCCAGCCTATTTTTTAAAGCTTTCTATTTCTCCACAGTATTATAGGGAATTAATTTCGACAGAGACAGGTACCGAAGAGGAGCAGACACAGATGTAAAGTGTCAGCTTGAGTCTGCAGGTAAATATTTCCCCGCTTCCAGAGTCCGAAAGGCTTTCTTCTTCCCCGAAAGTGCCAGGGAAGGAGAGGGACAAAAATACCTAGAAAGAGGGGAATTTGGGTTGCTTGCTTTTAAACCGGAGCGTCGCCCGCAGGCCGATATTTGGGGTGCAAGGGTCTGGGTTTTGGCGGAGCGCGGAGGGATGCGGGTGTCGGGGTGTGCTGTGCCCCCCCCCCCGCATGAACAGGCACCCGAGTGGTTCTTTCCTAACAAATCCCACCCGTGTGCTCCAGAGGAAGAAGGAACCCCCCCCCCCAGGAAGAAAAAGGAGCCCCCACCTCAGCATCTACACAAGGCTCTTCTTGGGGGGAGTGGAGAGAAAAAAAAAAAAAAAACATATTTCTTCCCCCAGATCTCTTTCAGCAAATGGGGAGGGTTGCACGCAGCCGGGTGGCTTTTTTGGGGGGTGGATTTGCTTAGATCCACGATTTTGGGGGGCATTTAGGTCAAGCTCGCTGTTCTGCTGGATGCTGGCTGCCACTGAAGGGTGAAGATGAAGTGTGGGGGAGAAGGAGACGGGGGCCGGAGCGGGGGGCGAGCGACTTCGATATTAATTACAGAAAGCCATCAAGCTCAGCCTGCAAAACCCTCTCGTGCGGGCTAAACCCAAAAGGGACGGGTCTTCCACCTCACGCCCCAAAAGGGGGGTGTCTGACCTCTGCAGGCGCTGGGTGCCCCTGAACTGGGTCCCCCACTAAAGTCCAGTACACGAGGAATCTGCTGGGTGTGGGGGCTTAAAATAATCCCAGGAACGAGAGAATGAGGAGAAAGGGTGGAAAAATTCCCAAGGTGTCGGTGGAGCTGGGCTCTGCTCAGGGACTGCTTTCTGTGGGTTGTGGGGTGCCTCTGTTTGGGGTGGGAAATCATGATTTTGGGGGGGTGAGGGGTGGGCGAAGGAAGGTAGAAAATACAGGGGAGAAGAGAGAAGGAAGGATGAGATGTGTAGAAAAAGAGAAAATGAGAGGGAAAGAAAAGAGATGAAAAAGAGAAAGGTGGGGATGGTGAGGGTGTGAAGAGGAGAAAAGGAAGGAAAGGGGAGGAGAAGAAGAAAGAGAGAAAGAGAGGGAAGAAGAGGGAGAGGGAAAAAGAAAGGGGGAGAGAGAAAGTGAGAAAGAAAATGAGAGAGAAAGAAAAAGAGGGATGAAGGGAAAAAGAGGAAGAGAGAGAAAGAGAGAAAGAGAGAAAGAGAGAGAAAGGAAGGGAGAAATGAGGGGAGAAAGAAAGAGAGAAAGAGAGAGAAAGAGAGAAAGAGAGAAAAAGAGAGAAAGAAGGAAGGAAGGAAGGAAGGAAGGAAGGAAGGAAGGAAGGAAGGAAGGAAGGAAGGAAGGAAGGAAGGAAGGAAGGAAGGAAGGAAGGAAGGAAGGAAGGAAGGAAGGAAGGAAGGAAGGAAGGAAGGAAGGAAGGAAGGAAGGAAGGAAGGAAGGAAGGAAGGAAGGAAGGAAGGAAGGAAGAAAATCGGATTTTCCAAGGAGAGGGAGAAATGAGGGCAGGGGCGGAGGTGCACTCGCCGGTACCCGAGCGTGGCAGGAGGGCTCTCCCTGTGTCGTGTGTCGCGACTTTTGCCGGTGTGCGGCCGGGGGGGGGGCTCCCCCTGGCCCGAGGCGCGGCTGCGGGCGTGCAGATCAGAGCCAGCTCCTCGCTGCGTGCCCCCCCGCCGGCACCGGGCCCCCGCACAAAGCCTGGGCCCCCCTTGCGGGAGCTGAGCCCCCCCTGGCTCCCCAAACCGCAGCGCAAGGACAGAGATTTGGGGAGGGAGGTGGAAAGGGGGGAGCTTGTGTCCTGAAACAACATTCAAAAAGAAAAAAAAAAAAAGAAAACTCAATATGCTTACTGACTCCCTCTTTATATTTTATCTTAATTTTATTTTTAATTTTATTTCTTTTTTTGCCATCGCCAAAGCCCCAGGAAGGAAAATGCCGTGATTTTGGAGGCGGATGAGCTCGGATTCTGCCACCCCGACTGCAGCGAGGTAACGCTGCCGCGGGAGCGGCTATGTACCAGAGGTCAACAGTAGCCGCTCTCCCTTCCCTTGTGATTATTTTACCGCTGAGAGCGAAGCAGAGAAATCTCTAAGTGCCGAGAAAACATTTAAATATCTCCGTGTCTGTTTACACAAGGGTGCGCGCACGCACGTGGCTGTGCACACGCGGGGCCGGAGCCATCTGGGCAGGCTCCTGGCCGCCTATAGATGCCCACGTATAGATCCCTGCCGGTGCCCTGATAGAAATCTGCCCGGACACACAGCCCAAGCAGGAAGAAAAGCAAAAAAAAAAAAAAAAAAAAAAAAGTGTAAGGGCGGAAATTAGATTTTTTTCCCCCGCGTTTTTGGCCAAACCGCGTTGTCTTGACCATTTTTCCCTGCGTAGTAAGGAGAAGAAAAGACTTGGGGATAAAGAGGTGTAAAGCATGTGTCAGTGGAGCGAAAGTAACGTGTGTTTGTTTATTTTCCTTCCTCCCCTCCTTCCTTCTTTCCTAAAAGGAGAGAAAGTGGAGGGGAGGGTGGCAAGGGGGGGGGGGGGCGCACCCTCGCGTTTGCCAGGCGAGAGAAAAATCGCAAGCAAACCCCCGAAAAAAAAGGGAGAGGGAAAAAAAATCGATAACTCGGAATTCAACTCTTGACCGGGAAAACCCAGATCAAAACATCATTTGATAGGAAGGCGCTTTGAGGAGCGGATAATAAATCAATAAAATCAATCCATCAATACCATCGGCGCGGCTCTGCTGGGGAAGACAGGGGCAGAGAGGAGCCGAGCTTCCCAAATTCGCTTTGCCCATCTGGGGGAGCAAAACCCTGCGAGCAGCCACCCCCTGCCGTCCCCATCAGTGCCCCAGTCCCCCCCCCCCCAGTAAGTTATTTTTCCAGCACCGAGCTGGAGGCGAACAAATTACAATCCCCAGCGTCATTCTCCGTATTTTTTTTTCCTCTCTCTCCTTTTCCTCTCCAATTACGCAGAAAATTATTTTGCTTGGTACCATGAAGTGGCATCTCTTCTGTTTATTTAATGTTTTTTTAACCTAATTCTTTAAATAGACGACCGAACCTGGGAGCAGCAACCCCAAAGGCGAGCAGCGTTCACACTCAACCCCAATGATTCCCAAGCGAAACCCCCAAACCTCCCGAAGAGCTGGCAGCAATTCTCCAGCCCCAGAATTTATTTTTAATGACTCCTCATCCATCACCGAAACGAAGAGGAGGAAAAGGAGAAAGAACCGGCCAAGTTTCACGTCGGTCGCTAAAACTTTCTCCCTTCACCCCAAAATTTGCGAAGCCCTGCAGGGTTCCCTGAACCCTTGGGTTCCTGCTGGAGCCTGGGGTACCCCCGAATCCCTTTTAGATGCTCCCAGGCTTTCGAGCGACTTCGTGTTGTCCCGGAGCACCTTTTAAAGTTTTTTCGTGGTTTAAGGGGTGATGGGGGGACGAAGACAACCAGGGGGCTCCCCCAGCCCCTGTGCACCCCCAACCCAGCGATGGAGCTGACCATATTTTTGGCAAGGGGGTTGATTTAGATTCATTTATTTATTTTTAGTACCATATTTCCCCACTATTAAAGACTGGGAAGAAAAGTCGGGACTCGCGATATTTCTCAGCATCGGCACGTACCGCAGTGCCACCGGGAGGGTGGGGGTGTCACCCTGCCTGTGGGGTGACAAAGGGAACCCAAGGGCCCCGAGCTGGGGACAGTGGCCTTGTCCCGCAGCCCTGGGGATATCACGCTGCTCCAGGCGGTGTAAAAAAATAGAAGTATTTATATTTATTTTGATTTTTTGTTAGGTTTTCTACTATCTTGTGACATTCTGTGATTCTATAGCCCCTCGGTGACTTGCTCTGGGCAGGGGTCTCAGGACATGCAAACCTATAGGGACGAAGCCCTATAGACGAGCCCTATAGCGCCCTATAGATGCCCATTGCTGCATAGGGCGTAGGTAAACGGCCCCCCCGGGGAGGTGCACACGCCTTCCCAGTGGGACGGGGGAGGGAATTTCCCCTCCACCCCCACGAGGGAGACCAAAACCCGGCCTTCAAGCACCATCCCCGTGTTTCTCGCCAGACCTCGGGAATGTTTCGCTCCGGGGGCAGCCACCGGGGGAGCCGAGGGCAGAGACCCCTTTTGCGGGGGGGGTCGGACAGAAAACGATGCTGACGCTGGAAATGAAGGAGATTTCCGCAACGCAGCGACCCGCCGGGGGCTCCGCATTGATTTGAGCTGCCTGGACGCGGCCCCATCCTCGCACCCAACCCCAAAAAAGCCTACCCCCCAAAAAAGCCCGGCGTGCCTCAGATAGCATTTTGTCGGAAAAAATGCCGAAAAGCCGCCAGAAGCCCCCCCCCCGCCCAAAACATCCCCTGCAACCCCCAGGTTTGGTCTTGGCAATGGCCCCGTTTGGCCCACGAGTGGCCCCCGGCCCTGAAGCCAAAAACGGGGGCGTTTGGGGGGTCAAATAGCAGCGAGGGCTAGGGGGAGGCTGCGACACCCCCAACCCCCCACATAAAGCACCTCGAGGAGGGCTTAAACCCCCCGGAACAACAACAACACAGGGCCGAGGGGGCTGCCCAGGTCCCTATGCTGGGCTGCTCTCTGTTTTTTTGGGGGGGGGGGCTTGACCCCCCCACGGGGCTTTGGAGATTATTTTTGGGGTCCCTAACTCTGTCACCGTGCCCCTGCCTCTCTCTCCAGCCTTACCCCAAATTTGTCCCTGCCCAAATTGTCTGCAACACTGCTCTCCCCCCCGGTGCACCCCAGGGTGGGGGGCAGCACCCTCCACTGCTCCCAGCTCAGTGGGGGTCCCTGCGAGGAGGGGCTCAGCACCCACAGAGCTCCTGCACCCACAGCGAGGTTGCACACTTGAGTTGGGGGGGTTGTGTGCGTGCAAGGCCCCGTGCGTGTGCACGCATTTTAGCGGGGGGGTGGGGGGGTGGTGTGCACAGCTTTGTAAGCACGTGCACACTTGTGTGCATGCGTAGGAGCGTGCAATCGTGTGCCTGCACGTGTGCTGGCATGGGTGTGCAAGCGGGTGCATTTGCACGTCTGTGCAAGTGTTTATGCACTTAATGCAGGATTTGCTTGCTTGCACGTGCGTGTGCACGCGTGTGCATGCCTTTTGCACGCCTGTCCGTGCACACACGTGTGCACGAGTGCGTTTGCGCATGCACACGGGGGTGTAACAGGGAGTGGGTGGACGTGGGTGGCTGCTCCCAGGTGGAAATCACTTCCTGGGGCATCTCCTGCGCGTAAAGTTCTGAGGGGCTCCCTCACCGCTATGGGGGGGGAGGGCACGGAGCCCCCCATCCGAAAAAAACCCTCGTTCCCCCAGTCAAACTCACTGTCCCAGTGTCACACGCATGTCCCAGCCAGTGCCACCAGGCCTGCGGGGGGACTGATCCAGGCGAATCACACCCCCCCCCACCTAAAGCCCCGCATTAGGAACCTGAAGCTCCCCTTTAACACACCAATTGTGGCACCCCCGGGAACAGCATCCCCCCCCCCTCAACGCCAGGCTTGAGGCCTGGGATAAACCCAGGAGGACGGGGCCTAGCAGAGGGGTGCAGGCCCGGGGGGGTGGGGGGAGACACAAAGCTGAGCATCACCCCCCAGCACCCAGAGCAGCAGGACTCCCGTGGAAAATAACGGGGAGTGGGGGGGGTGCCCCCCTGCTCCCCCCGGGACTGGCTCCACGCAGGGGTGATGCCAAAGTGGGGGTCGAGGGGACCAAGGAACTGGGGTCTACCCCCCCAGTTCCTTGGCTCTGCTGCAAGTTTGACCCCCCCCGACGGGACCCCACATCCTCTTTCTGCCTTTGGGGGGGGGGATTCCAGGGCCTCCAGGGCTTTCCAAGCACAGGGGGCTCCCCAGACTCGGACGTGGGGGGGGTTGCAGCCGCCTTCCACGAGTGGCCACCCCACGGGGGACAAACCCGGTACACGGAGGGGAGGGGGGGCCCGGACACCCCCGGAGCAGCCTCGGGAGCGGCCCAGCCTCCGCTCACCTGCACCGGCCTCGCTCCCGCCTGCCTCCGCCTCCGCGCATGCACTTCGTCAGGGGTGGATTTTTTTTTTTAATTTCCTTTTTTTTTTTTTTTTTTCCTTTCCCCTCCTCTCTTTGCAAAGCCCAACTCTCACCGCACGGGGAAGAAAGAATAAAATAGTAAAAAAAAAAATAAATAAAATACATTTTCAAACCCCACGCAGACATGAAGAAATCCGCTTAAACTCCTCGCCACGGGGGTGGGGTGGGAACTGGGGGCCACGCACCTTCGGGCTGTGCCCGGGGGGGGCCGGCTGGCGGGGGGGAGTGGGTTGCTAAACCAGTACCATAGAGACCTCTTTGGCCTTATCTCGTCTCCAGCAGCCCTGGGGAGGGGAGAGGCGCTGAGATTCCTGCCCGATAAGATGCTCGCCTGCAGCTCGCCCCTTGCAAAACTGCTCGCATTCCTGCCCAACTCCCACGGAAGAAGGAGGGGAGGGCGGGGGGAGAGGCTAATTTTAGTTTGCAATTCTACGAACAAAATGATATTAAAAAAAAAAAAAAAAACAACGACAACAACAATAATAAATTAAATAATAAATAAATAAATAATACGGAAGGAGAGCCGGGGAAAAGTGTGAGCAAGGCAAAACTTACGGAGGTCGCCGGGGGATGCTCGGGGTCCGCGCTCCGCCTGGAGCCCCGCCGCCGCCGCGCTCCGCACTAAGCGCCTGTCCCACTGTCCCAGCATTAAACAGCTCTAGCAGCTGCGATGGTGGACAGTTAAGATTATATATGATGTAAATATATTGTGGGTTTGTCAGCTCCCCCAAACCATAAAACTTAGTTTAATGACATCACGTGCTCCCTGAGAGCCATTCAGGGCTTTTGCTTAGGGCCATCCACATAAATAACCTTCAAAAGTTTTAAACTACTAAATTCACATAGAAGCCATGAGTATTTCTGCTAATGTTCTCATGTTCTCGGTGAAACTAAAAGAGCTTTGCTTTTTTAAAAAAAGTCCTGGATTTATATAAAAAAAATGCAACTTTGGTTTGTTTGTTGTTTTTGGGCCATTTTAAGTTCTCACTGGGTTGACACGGATGACGGGGCAAGGTAAGTCCTTTTCTATTTCCTTCTTGTTCGGCAGAGTCTTTGGGAAGGGATTGAGCAGCCGAGAGGGGAAATAAAAGGCAAATCTCTTCAAGACAGCACCAGCAACAACATCCACCAACCATCAACCAGTCCCGAGCAAAATACCCCTAAAGAAGAGAGGGACGAGGGGTCCAAAGAGCCCCCCGGGCCCCCTCGCCCCCCTCCCCAGGGCAGGATGAGCGAATAATTAATCATAAGTAACTGCCTCCGCTCCGCAGGGTGGAAATCCGAAAGTTTGAATTTTAAAGTCTTAGGGTTGGTTTTTTTAAATTATTATTACTATGATTATTTTCGACTGCTCTCGCAGATAAAACACGAGTGGTCTCCGAGATGGTTAACCCTTGCCTTGACGAAACCAAGACGCCTTGACAGCTTCCCGGTTAAAAAGGGAGAGAAAAGGCGCTGTTAAAGTACGAAATGTAATCAGAAAACAAATAATAATCAAGAGACGGCGCAATAATACCGGTGAGAGTGAGGGTAATACATTGTTTAAGAGAAAATAGAACGGAATAATGAGCAATTACCAGTACACGCCAAGAGGTTTTTGTGCCTGAACAACCAGTCAATAGATTTACACAGCATGGGTAAAAAATAAAATCCTAAAAGGAAATGATTGGAATCGCTACGAGCCCTACCAGCCTCGCTGCAATCACCCCAGGCCCCAAGTCAGGGAGCCCCAGTGGTGAGCAAAAACTGGCTCAGGCAGCAAATAAATGTGCAAGGCGAGCTCTGCTTGGCTTTGCAGTATTTCACTCCAAACGGACGGCAAAATGACAGTTGGGACAGCAAAAAATGGGGATTTTCGCCTGACTGTTAAATGACAGGAAAATTAAATGTCGCCGGGCTTGCGCGAGCATTCTTTGCGGCTCGCAACTCGCCAAATAATCAGAACGCAACGTCCACAAATCATAAATAAATGCAAAAACTAGAGAGAGAGATAGAAAGGAAAAGCCCTCCAGGCTCGGGACGCCTCGTATAATAGCGAGAGATTCCCCACTTGAGCACGCTGTGCTAATTGTACCCGTAAAGGCAGCCGGAGCTGCTGCTGGAAGAAACTTTTGTTTGCAGGTTCAGGAAATTGTTCCATTGTTTCCGCTGTGTAAAGGAAATCCTATAAAGTTTTATGGAGCTTATTGGCTTCTCCAAGCATTTGTTTCTCCTGTAAAGAGCTCGGAAGACACGGGAGGAGTGACCCTGAGTGTGTGTGTGTGTGTGTCTGGGTGCACGGAGGCATGTGCCTGCGAAATATAGGTGCAGCTCTATGCAAATATTCCCGCAGACGTATAGACGTGTGCGCGCACCTCGCCGCGGTGCACGAGCGGCTCTATAGGGTTTGTGCGCCCGCCGTACGCGCCCGCGGGCGGCGAGCACGTGGAGAGGCACGGGGAGACCCTACACAAACAATTTTCGCAGCCCCGCGCCTATGCCATATGGCTGTAGGGTTGGAGAAGTCCATATGGAGCCAAGTGTGAGCCTCCGGGACGGATGCGCACGCCCGCTGCAACGCGTGTTTCCACCCCGGGAGCAGAGCCCATGTGTTCCGCATTAGGCCCTCCGCGTTAGAAGAGAGCAAATACACCAACAAATATTTCAAAAAGCCAAGGAAAAGGTGTTTGGGAACAGAGCAGCAGGGAAGCGAGGAGGGGAGCAGCCCCCAGCCCTGACCCCAGCACCTCCATCAGCCCTAGGCCCAGCAGAGGGGCTCTGGGTGGGTGTAGCTCCCCCTTTCCCCAGAGCATCCCTGAAAGCAAAGCCTCTCTCCAGGCTGGGGGGGGACGGACACAACAGGGCCTGGAGCCCCCCTACCCGCCAGACCGCCCCCCAAGCCCATCCCAGTCACCTCCAGTTAGGCACTGGGACATCCTTGGCGAGTCCAGGTGCTGCCCAACCTGCGGAGAGAGGCACCGGCTGCGAGACTTTGGGCAAAATCCTTTCCCCCCGACTACACATTTGGGGAGAGAAGAAGAGGGAGGAAGGGGGAAAGGGGTGGGGGAGAGAAAGACACAGGGTAATTTTAAACCGATATTCCTATTAAAATGCCATCTGCCAGCCGAGAACACCAGCCTGGAAGGAAAAGCCCGAGAGAAAAAAAAAAAAAAAAAAAAAAAAAAAAACCAAGCCCGAGCTGGGACATGAGCAGCTCACCGGGCGCGTCCATAAAGGCCCAGCCAGGAGCTAATCACTAAAAAAAAAAATCTTTTTCCTCCCCCCCCCCTTCCCAATACAGCTCTGGGAAATAGGAAGAGCAGCACGTACCTTTTCCGGGGAGGGGGAGAAGGACATTCTGCGCTAAAGCACCCCTCCACCCTCTGCTCTCCCGAAAACTGCTTTTAAAAAATAGAAAAAAAAAAGCAATATAAAGAATCAATACTTTGCCAAAGTAGCAGAAGGAGCCAAAAGCTGCTCCGAGACGGGGAAGGAGCACAGAAAGGCATCTGCCCGGCACGCCAACTTTTTGGGTTATTTACTGTTTATTCCATATG
Organism: Netta rufina; assembly: GCF_964035555.1. Taxonomy (NCBI): domain Eukaryota; kingdom Metazoa; phylum Chordata; class Aves; order Anseriformes; family Anatidae; genus Netta; species Netta rufina. The sequence goes on from NC_140154.1 coordinate 1,402,243, forward strand.
ACAAAATATAAGTTTCATGGTCCTCTCGCACACGAAGCGGCACCCAATAAATATACCGAGTACATTATTGCGGAATTAAAGAGAAAAAAAAAAAAGTTACTGCAATGGACTGAATTTAGACAAAGATGTACAAATCTGGGTTCGCCTTGGCCTTTTAATATATATCTTAGCATTTAGCAAATCTACATTAATTACGCAACAAATAAATACACAATAATATTAAGTCCAGAGGCTATTTCTCCCTCCCCCACCTCCCATGCTGCACTCTCCTGCCCGGAGATTTCGGAGGGTCCGCGCAAGCCGGTGTCTCCCGGTCTATTCATTTCTTTTATATGCAAATAATAATAAAATAACGCCATCCGAGTGCCACGAAAAGCCCCCCCGGGGAACCCCCCCCGGCCCCTCTGCGAGGCTTTGCGGGGGGCTGAGGACAAGTGCAGGGAGGCAGCGGTGAGGCTTTGCCGAGCCGCAGCCAGGGTCAACATTTTCCTTCCGACTTCAGGGAGCAGAGCGGGGGGGTCCTGCCCGAGCATCCCGGCAGGCAGATGGGGGCTCACCCCCCCCGCCCCCCAAACACACACCAGCCATTTCCTTTCCCCAGAAGGGCGAGCAGAGGGCAAAGAGGAGGCTGGGACTTCAGGCTTGGCGTTTGGCTCTGGGTTTTTTGTTCTTTTCCTCCTTCGCCAGCTCTCTGATTTTTTTTTCTATTTTTATTTTTTTTCCTATGAATATTGCAATTTTTAGAGCTGACGGATCACGACCCAGCCACCCTGCGGATTTATATATTTTTTAGCCCTTTTTTTTTTTCTTTTTCTTTCTTTTTTTTTTTTTTTTTTTTTTTTGAGCAACCTCACGGTGATTTTTTTCCCCAAAGAGCGCACAGGTTAGGACACTTAGTAACAACCTAAAGAGCGATACACTAAATTTTGCATGAAGCTAACAGCGGGTTTTTGCATACTAACAAGAGATCTCCTTTGTCTGACGGATTTGTGAGGGTACGGACCAGAGTCCATTCAGCATCTCCCTCCCTCCCCACCCCGAAATAAAAGTTTCCTCAAGGTAGCTTACACCAGAACTCGTGGAAAGAGCTGGACCCCCATCTCCTGCGAGCCCACCTAAAGAGCCTCTTTGCTTTTCAACTTGGAATCTTTCTTCCACTTCATCCTCCGGTTTTGAAACCATATTTTGATCTGTCTCTCGTTCAAGCACAGGTTGTTGGCTATCTCAATGCGCCTCCGCCGGGTGAGGTATCTGTTAAAATGAAATTCTTTCTCCAGTTCCAGAGTTTGGTAGCGGGTGTAGCTGGTCCGGGACCGTTTGCCATCCGTTTCTGGAAAACGCAAGACACCACATGAAAAGCCAAACCGATCTGGAGAGATTTATTTTTGTATTTTTTATTTTATTTTATTTTATTTTTTTATTTGTTAAGGATAAAATCGGGGTACAACAGCGGGATACAGAGAAGTTTGCTGGGGCACTTCGGGCACTTGGGCTTTGGTCACGCAGGGAGGCTGGGAGTGCAGGAGCCTGAAATCCTTCATTCCCCAACACCTTCAGCCCCAAGTCCCCCCCTTCCTTCCAAGGCACAGATCAAACGCATGTAGATTAGCCAGAAGTGAACCTGTTTCCTCTCAGACAATAAGGAAGTGTACAAAGGAGGGAAATATCTTTTCTTGGGGCTCTCGCCTTTCTTTTCCTCAGACCTGGGAAGGTGGAGGGGAAAATTCTGCCCACGCTTCCCTCCCTCCACCTTCGCTTCTGGTGTCTTTTTTTAAAGCTCACCCTAAAAGAACATGTGTATTTCAAGTTATTTTTAACCCCCCCTTCCCAAAAAAATGGAATATTGCCTTTTATACACGTTTTGTTTCTATGATCCAATTATGCTGTCATAAATTTGGGCGTATATAGCCTCTAAGCCTTTTAGTGGACAGTTTTACGAGCAATTGATGCCTTAGTCGTAAAATTTACGACCTCAGGTTTTTTATTATTTGCCCCGTATGGCCTATAAAACCAAGGCAAATCCTGTGAAACAAAATCAAGAAGTGAAAGTTTTACCATGGCTCATGTGTAGTTTGGTCATCCACGGGTAAATTTGTGGAGGTTGTTGCTGCTGCAGTTGTGGTCCTCCTTGTTGTGCTGTTTGCACGGGCTCAGCTTTGATTTCACCAGAGCTCTTAGATCTCTCCTCCAGCGCCGTGTTAGCAGTCTTCTGACTGTAAATTCCGGGGTTTAGAGGTGCCTGGTCGTCTCTGGCTAAAGGATGCCCTGAAGAACCCATGACCGTGCAGGAAGGTCGCTCGGGGTTAGCTCGGGGGGCTGTAGACATGTCCAAGCCGCTCAGAGAGTTGGCAGCCCCAGAGGAGGGGAATGTGATGCTTAGATCCAAGCCACTGTAGCAGTACCTGGATGACTGAACCTCAGGCACACTTCCATAATTTCCATAACTTTGCATGGCATAGGCAGGAACATTGGGACTTTGCTTATAAAACGAATTGGCGACGTAAGAACTCATGGCGGAGGAGGGGAAAAAAAAAAAAAACGGGGGGGAAAAATTTGGGGAGGGGGGGGATTTTTTTCCTTTTTTTTTTTTTTTTCCTTTTTTTTTTTTTTTGTGCAACCGCTTTGATTGGGGTGATTTGTGGCCCTTTGAAGTTCAGGGGTGGGGGGGTAGGAGGGGGGGGGCCGTTTTGTTCCTCCTAAAGTGCAGAATTTATAGGTGGGGATTCTTCTTTCTTTTCCCCCTATATGCTCTGCCCAAATATGGGATATTTAAGTGGCGTCACGTGAAGGAGCCGGCCAGTCATCAATTTGCCTTGATGACCCCGGGCGGGTTATTGATGGGCGCCCGCGAAGCGCCGCGGAAGGCGCGGGGGTGCGCGGGGGGTGCGCGGGGGAGCGCGCCGCGGGACGGCGAGGCGGCAGCGGCACCTAGCGCCCTGCCCCGGCACCGCACCGCCGCTCCGCACCCCCCCGCGCAGCTCCGCGCCCCCCCCCATCCCTCCGTTCCCACGTTTTTCTTTTTTTCTTTTTTTTTTTTTTTTTTTTAATTATTACTATTATTATTTCCTCCGCCTTGCGCGCATCCCCAAATCGCATCTCGTGGGAAAGGCTCGGTTTTGAGTGGGTGCGAGCTCGCAGCAGCGCGTTGGCTCCGCGTAATAAATCTTGGCGTATTTTTTTTTTTTTTTTTGCTGGCTGGGTGGAAGGAAGCACTTTCCCCGTTGCTTTTTTTTTTTTTTTTTTTTTTCTTTTCAGATTTAGGGAGTGGTGGCGGTCGGGGAAGCTCCTTAGCGCTATGCACGGGCTGCTCCTCGCATGTAGCTCCTCCAATGCGCCAAAGTTTACATTCCTGTTACCTTTCCCCCTGCAATTTATTGCTGGCAGAAGCCTGGATCTTGCCTGCTGCTCGCTGAGAAACCAGCCCTCTCTTCAAAGGGCACTGAGAGGGAAATAAATGCCTCCAAATCTGACTTTCCAGCCCTCCCTTCTGCACTGGAGCAGGGTGTGTGTGCGGTGGGAGACGAGCAGCACCGAGCCCCCCAGCCTGCTGCGGCTCCGGGCTCCGCATTACAGACCTGAGCACATTTCTTTATATTCGGTATCCATCCAATACCTAGATAATGCCTTCAGTGCGCTGGGTGTTGCGTATTGCCTTCCTTCTCTCTGTAGACGCTGAATTATATATGTGTGGTGGTGGATATACGTATGGTTTTGTCCTTTTTTTTTTTTTTTTTTTTTTTTTTAAATTCAAAATGGTTTACACCCAGGGAGCCTCCTGCTCCCTGTCCAGGTCGCTACCCTCTTGCAAAACGCTCTTGGCTTGTGGTTGGTGGTGGTGTTTGCTTGTTTTGTTTCGTTTTAAGACAGATTTTTTTCGTCTTTCCTGCGCCTTTCAAAAATCGCCTGCACATTCCAGGCTGGAGACGAGCAAAGGATGGGCTGAAAAATCCTCCCCGGGCTTTTTTTTTTCCTTTTTTTTTTTTTTTTTTCTTTTTTCCTTCTTCTCCCTTTTATTTATTTTTTTTTCCTGGTAATGGTCACTTAACACCGAATCCTGGTTGTTTCATAAAAAACTTGAAGGGGACTAAGCAGCTTCCAGGGCAGTGTTAGCCCTGGCTGAGTGCTACCTAGTGAACAGCCGAGCAAATAGGAGAGCACTGACAAAGAGGAGAGAAAATGCAGTTTCTTATCCAGCCTTCGTAATACATTATCCGAGCCTGCAATCCACAGCACTCCCATCAGAAGGGTTTGTTTCATAGCGTTATATCGACAATTTCCGCTCTCCCAAGGATGAGTTTCTGGATAAAAGTGACTCCCCCCTCCCTGGAAAGGTTTATTGGGTCGAGATAGGGCTGAGGGGAAGTGGATCCTTCCGCAGAGCTGGCAGATTCTCAGCTTTGGAGAGGTCGAATTAAATCAAAATAATAACAATGACAATAAAAAGAATCAAAACCTTGGAGCTGGTATTTGACTGAGGAGGTTGCAATAAGAAATATATACTGTTTTGAACTTTGGAAATCCATTTTAATCATGAAGCGAGAGGTATGGCATAGATTCCTGATGCCACCGAACAATACAGTAACAAGACTAATTCAAGGAGACAAAGCAAAATGCATTTTTCCCCCTTTTTTTTGGAATACTCTTGAATGAGAGAGGTATGAAGGAGGGAGAAAAAGGGGAGAGGGAGCTGATTTTCAGGAACAACACACAGAAGATAAGTGAACTTTCTAACAGGCTGTTATCAACATGAAAGGTTTCAACTGAAGCTCAGAGGCCATTCTATAAACTTTAAAAATAATATTCAGTTTTTATTAAATACTCAACATAGTCCTCTGGACATGACCTTTATACATGAGAGGGTGTAACACAAGATTTTTTTTTCTTTTCTCTTCTACTGCTATAGAACTCCATTCACTTTATACCGTGGAACATTACAGTGCTAAACATAAATATAAATACAGGTACCACAAACACAGTTAAAAATATTCACACAGAAACTGTCACAGTTTGTTGTATGCAGTGATGAGCCCAGGTATCTGCTTAAATACAAGTAGGGTACTCTCGGAAATGCTATATTTACGTGGAAGGAGCTTTCGCAGGGATTCAGATTTTTCACCATGGGAGGAGAAACTCGTGTGGCTGGCGGAAGGGGAAGCGGGGGGGGGGGGGGGCTGAGGCCGTCTCCAGGGCCGTGCCTCTCGCAAGCCCAATTTGGGGGGGGGGGGGGACAGAAGGTGGAGGAGGGGGGGGCCTGAAGGTTGGGGGGGAGGATAAGTGTGCGGTTGGAAACAGTCTTATTCCGAGTGAGATAAATAGGCGATGTGTGTGCGGGGGGAAGGGGGGGGCACTGAAGAGAGCGGGGAGTTGTGAAGTGTGTGGGGAGCGCTGGGGGGGTTCCACATTTCCACATTAGCCTTTTTTTTTTTAATAATTCCCCCCATTATTCTTCTTTTATAAGAATAATTATTCTTTTTTTTCCTTTTTTTTTTTTTTTTTTTTTTTTAACCGTAGCCAAACATTGTGCCAGTGATAAATAGAGGGTGGGGGGGGGATATTATTATTTTTTGTGGGGGTGGGGGGGAGTCGAAGGGGGGGGGGGGGGCGGGGGGGGGGGGGCGTCCCTTTTCACTCCTTCTGCTTCTCCTCCTCTGTCTCTTCTCGCTTCTCCTCCTTGGCCAAGCTATCGGCGGCGGCTGCGGCTGCCCCACCGCCCGCCCCGGAGAGGGTCGAGCTCAAGTTGCTCTCCTTTTTCCACTTCATCCGCCGGTTCTGGAACCAGATTTTGATCTGCCGCTCCGTCAGGCAGAGCGCGTTGGCGATCTCGATGCGCCGCCGCCGCGTCAGGTAGCGGTTGAAGTGAAATTCCTTCTCCAGCTCCAGCGTCTGGTAACGGGAATAAATCTGGCGGCCCCGCCGGCGGTCGGCCCCGTAGCCCACTCCTAGGGGAGCCGAGACAAAACAGACTAAAAATCGTGAGCGCGGGGGGCGAGCGCCCGCGCCCCTCCGCCCCCGCGCAGCCCCGCGCCGCCCCACGCCCCCCCCCCCGCCGCCCCCTCCCCGGCACCCCCCCATTTTCCTCCTTTTTCATCCCCCCTTGGCACGTTTTCCCTCGGGATGCTGCCCTTTTTTTTTTTTTTTTTTTCTTTTTAAAAAATCTCTTTTGTATTTGTGGGTTTTTTCCTTTATTTTTTATTTATTTTTTATTTTTTTTCCCTTTTCACTTTTTCCTTTTTCACTTATCATTCCCTTGTCACTCATCTTTCCCTTTTCACTTATCTTTCCCTCTTCACTTATTTTTTACCTTTTCACTTATTTTTTCCCTTTTCACTTATTTATCCCTTTTCACTTATTTATCCCTTTTCACTTATGTTTTCCTTTTTCACTTATGTTTTCAGTTTTTACTTATTTTGTAATTTTTTACTTATTTTTCTTTTTTACTTATATTTCCTTACTTATATTTCTTTTACTTCTTCTCCTTTCTACTTCTTATTTTTATACTTTTTTTTGCTTTTTACTAATTTTCCCTTTTTACTTATTTCCTTTCTTACATTTCCCTTTCCACTTATTTCCCCTTATTTAATTCCCCTTTATTTATTTATTTTTCTCTCTCTCTCTCTTTTTTTTTTTTTACTATTCATTATTCATTTTTACACCCCCCCCCTCCCTCCACCATTTCTCTCCTTTTCCAGCCAATTTGGGGTTGCTTGGGGGGGCGTGGGGGGGGGGGGGGGGGCAAAGTGCCCCTCGTCCTGCGGGGAGCACAACCGCACTTTCCGCCCCCATCATTAAAACTTATTTTACCCCAGTAATATTTTGTGCTTAACTCCCGAGCAGAGCTCGCTGCACTTTATTATAGATATTTTACACTCTCGAAGTCTTTTAATTAGAAAGAGCATAACAAGCCATATTTGCTTGCAACAACTTAACAAATAAAAGGCCTGTAGCTGCAACTGTGAAGGAGCTATATTATTGTTTTTATGGGGCCATAAAAAGTCGCTCAGCCTGTTCTGCTAGGGAGAAGGTCGTAAAGATGGTTCAGTTTATTTAATTTATATCTCCGAGCTGTAAAACTTACCACTGTGGGAGTTCATACGCTGCATCCATGGGTATATTTGAATGCTAGTTTTTTGTTCTTGCGAAGTGTTCCTGTTTTGGTCACTGGTAAAATCCTGTGCGATTGATGTCTGTGTATTATGTCCCATAGAATTTTGCCTGCAGCTAGAAAGCATGTCTTTTTCTTGGTAAAAAGCATTAGATCCATAGTCATAAGGTCCTCGGCTGGAGCTAAACACAACATTATCTTGCGGTGAATAAAAAGGAGAAGAATAAATCCGGTTTTGAGCAACGGCTGCTCCATAAGTAGAAAAATGCCTGACAGGGTCATAGGCAGTTGAATTGAGGGCTACGTTGGGAAGCACCTCTTGGCCACTGGTTAGATGGCAGGATAAAGATGGGTTTGTAAAATAGGAATTCATATCGTCCTCTATACCTGGCTGTGTGATTTCTTTAATATTTATTTCTGTCTCCAGTTTGTAGTCTGAACTAGATTGTTATAGGGAAGGCTCTGCTCCAGGACAGACAAAATGACAAAGTCAGCTGACCCGGGGGGAGCCAATGGGGAGGCGGGTGTCAAAAAGGGAAAAATTGCTTTTGCTTCTGTTGATTCCCTAGTTGAAACTAAGTGTGCATTGAAAGTAAGTCCTGCACCCCCAAAACCCCCCAAGCAGCCCCGGGGAGCCCGGGGGGGGGCGAGGGGTGGCGGCGCTCCCGGAGCCATCGCTGGGTCCTGCCCCGGAGGCAGCTGCGGCCAAGTGGGAGCTGGCGCAAATTTCCCAACCCAGACTCAACTTTTCTCCCCCCACACCCCCCTTTTTCTGCCCCATGGACACTGGGGTTTGGAGGCACCGTGTGTTGTGTTGTTTGTTTTTTTTTTTTTTCCATTCTTTTTGATTTTTTTTTTTTAAGAAATGTTTGCTTAATATCTTGTAATAAAATAGCTCAGAATTCACAGTAATAAATCTCAGATGTCCACAGAATATTAAGCCATAAATTATCCCGATTTTTTTTGTCTTGTTCTCATGTAGCATTGGTCAATATTATGGAATCAAATGGTTGTGTTCCTGATGAGAAAATATTACATAAAGAGAGGGGGAAAACATGGCGACTTCTGAATTGATAACGTGTTTCAGAGCATTCCTAAAGTATGTCTTTGGGAGGGGGAAAAAAAGAAAAGACAGACAAGAAACACACAACATTGCGAACTCAGGTTAGTCTGGAAGTTAGGTTTCTCCTCTAGTGCAGTTTGACATTCCTCTCCTGCACGTTTCCCTGCTAATTTTCAACGTGTGGCAATGCTAGAGGATATTTACATTTTCAACAGCAACTACAACAACAACAACAACAAAAAAGAGCACTTCTATCCGTAATTGAGAGCAATTGGGAGCCTGGGCTGGGGACGCAACCTCGTGTTTATGTTTGCAGAAATTTATAGTTTCAGATATTTACAACTGATTGGGAAACTTCTATTGCAAATATTTAGTTAGATGAAAGAGGGGATTATATTACATCTTCTCTGGGTAGATTGCACCTAGAACTAATTGAAATGAAGACAGCTAATCTAATTTTAATTTCAATCTAGAGCCATAAATTGCCCCTTAAATGTAAAACATACCTGCTGATCTGTAAATATTGCGAGGTATCTTTATCATTCTGGTGGCTTCCTATTTAAAAATTCAATTATGGCGGGGAAACCCTGGCCTCCTCTTTTTTTTTTTTTTTTTTAACCTCCTTCGTGTCCACATTTTTATTTTAAATGTAAGGGTGCGTGGGGCTGCTGAGAGGAGGGTTTCTAGGTGCACACTCAAATTCGAAACTGAGAGCATTTGTTTGTCCTGCTCTCAGTCAATGGACTTAATTCCTTTTAGCGATGTATCTCTAAAAGATTTTAGCTGACAAAGAAGGGTTGGGGGGGGCTGTATATTTTTTCCCCAGCTATAACAGGAACCCGGATGCCAACGGATTTTATGCTCTTTTTCCTCTGTGTAACAAAGCAAAGTAATCAATGGTAGCAATAAAACCATAAACGAGACTACAACTGAAAAAAAAAAGCTCGTGTATTCATCTTCTATAACGTTAAGGCTTCCCCTGAGTGTCACTAGGGGAAAAAATAAAGTTTCTAACCAAAAGAAGGAGATAGCTGCAAGTATGCACCATGTTATTTAGCACATGTACCTTGTTAGGGAGCGCAGCCTGACTTTACCTTAGACTGCCCAACTTGTAGCCAGCCCAGTACAGATATAGGACTCATGGACATGGGGAAGATTTACAGGCGTTTTCCCCAAAAAAGAGAACTTCAGTTTGCTTTCGTTCCCCTCCTCTTCCTTTCCCCTTTCCCCCAGCCCTCTGGCAGAGCCTACCCGGGAATTTATGGAATCCAACAAACTGGAGAAAATAGAGAAAGTAGCAAAGAAATGCAATTACAGAGGGTTTTTTCCGCCTTCTGCTGACATGTTAACCCCCCCCCCAAGCCAGAGGCACTCTCTGCTGGACATATCTGGAGAGCCAGGGCTGTGCTGCAAATACTGTTAGCCATGGGCACATCTCTGAACCCAGTCCTTTCAGGGCATGGTTACTTTGGAAACCAACGCTAACCCTGAAAGCTGCTTCCAGATATTAAATTGTTGCAGGGTCCAACAAATGGACTGGCCGGATAGATGGATGAATGAGGGCTTTGCAGTTATTGGCGTGTTGTCTTACCTTATGTATTGCTTACAGCCCAATGCAATTTGGCGAGTAAATTAAAAGTAGCTCCAGCTCTATGGGTTGGACCTTTGCTAGGGCAGATTCACGTGGGGAGTTTCACCTATGGAAGGGCATTTATAATGACGCCAACCTTACCAAAGTTTGGAGGAAAGTCTGGTGCTGGAAGGACACCCTCTGGGCTATTTTTTTAATCATTATTATTATTTTATTTGCTTTTTGCTTTTGCTCCCCCCACACACATTTTTTTTATTATTATTTTTTTTTTGTATAGGTGCTCGGGGGCTGTTGTATCCGAGACCTGTGTGATAACCGTGTGACTAGGAGTCGAGAAAGTTAAGTGTTTTATTACTTCTCTAAACAGAGGGCAAGTCTTAAAAGTCTGGTCGATTTATAGTGAACAGAAACCAGCTGCCGTAAAGAAACTTAAAATAGAATCCTCTCCCCACGTTAAAAATCAGGTTTCTGGGTAGGAAAGAGAGACACAGAGAGGAGAGGGTAGGAAGAAAAAAAAAAAAAAAAAAAAAAAAAAAAAGCACAGCCACCCCAAAAAGCTCCTGCAAATACAAATGAGGCATCATTAAAGTATGTTTTGCTCACTGCAATTCCTCAGTCTCACGTTTTGAATGCACTGGATATTTTTTTCCCATTGATATTTTCTAGCAGTTTGGGGATTTCTCGAAAGTATTTCATCAAGATATGTCACTACCAAAAAGGTATTTATTTTTTCCCCCATGAAAACATGTACAGGGAATATGTGGGGCGCTTTCTGGTTAAATTGGTCTGCAAACAATTATGTAAACTCATCAGCAGAAGCAAGAACAGATGTTTTATTAAAAGTGCTACACAGCAGTAGAAATATGTACAAGTCTTCGAGTAGCTCTTTAATAGGAGTTGCTCTTTGTTCCCAGAAAAGAAAAGCGCCCATAGAAATCTGAAATAACATTCACCACTCATAAGCCATATTCCCCCCTTTTTTTCCCCCTTCTCCCCACTCTGATGTTCACACAGAGAGGGAGAGAGGGAGAGGAGAGGGAAAGGGGGGGGGGGGAAAGAAAAAATATGTGTCGGGAGATTTCCTCCCCCCTCCCAGCTATAATTAGCGAATTGATGAACTGATTTAGAAAAAGGCTTCAAAAAAATGCAAGCCCAACACATGTGTTTTCTATCCCTCAGTAATTACTGAAAGGAAACAAATCCAAATCGGTGTCCCCCCCTCCCTCCTTAAACAGCCTACAGCCTTAATAAACCGCTACTGTCAGGCTCGCATTCTGCGCAGCCCTGCGAGCCGCGGGTTGTTTGTTTGAAGAGGGGCTGGGTGGGATTTGCTGTTTTGTTCCAGCCACGTTGACCACTTGGGTCCGAGCCCGGCCCGGGGAGCAGCCGGGCCCCCCCCCGCGGCCATGCCATGCCCGGGAACCGGGACACACCGGGGACACCGAGCCCCAACGTGCCCCCCCCCCTCTCCGGAGTAAAAAAAATAATCCCAATGGTACAAGTATGGTGGTGGTGGGGGTGTTATGCCAAGTGTTTGCAAAACGCCTCTTTTTGGGATGCGGGCGGGCGGGGGGGGGGCACCCCTGTGCAGCTGAGGGGCGATGCCCCCTCCTAGATGTGCCCACAGCCCTGAGTGTGCAAGGCGCACACGCGCGTACACGCCACTGACATCTGGCCATAAAGCTGCGTGCTCACATCTGATTAAATACTTGAAGCTCTTAGAGGTAAATACAAGTGATGCCATTAAAAGCCTTTTTATTTAAACTGATTTCACCTTGTATATGTTATCTCATCCTTCCCCCCCTTTCCTTTGCTCCCCCCCCCTTTTTTTTTTAACTTGACATTTATGGCACACGTGAGTCCTAATTATTTATTTGGGTCTTTCGCTGGGAATTTATTCCTGCTCTTTACAACAGGGCTTTCCTAGTCAAATATTGCTTTTGCTGTAAATAACACCTAAAAAAAAAAAAAAAAAAAAAAGAATAACAAAATAAAAAGGGCACCACGATAACAACAACAAACTCCTGGAGGTTTATGTGGAGCATATTCGCCACGGGCTACCTCTCCCCCAGCCTGAAATGGCTCGCATTGTTTTGGAGCCGTGTCTATTCTCTGCTCTCTGTAATTACAACCTCAGAGTCAGAGTCTGGGCAGCTCTTGATTAAAAAAAAAAAAAAAAAAAAAAAAGAGAGAGAGAGAGAAGGAGAAGATGAAATCTCTCCTTCCCCTGAATACTTCCATTCAGAGCTTGATAGACTGTTTAAACTTTACTCCGGCGCTGCAGACAGCGCGATCTGAAGAGGGTGGCCTATTTGGGAGGTTTATTTGCCAATTAAAAGGCATCTCCTGCACAAAGATGCACAGAGCCATAATTAGCGAAAACACCCATTTTCCCCTACCGCCACCCATATCTTTCCAAGAAGATGGGGTTTTAAATAAATAAATAAATAAATAAAATGAAAAAAAAAATAAAGAAAAAGAAATCAGCGCCGTTTCCGCGATTTTTTTAATGCAAAGCTCCGCAACATCCAATTTCGCCCTAGGTAGATAATGAAGGGAGCATTCACCGCCCCGCGGATGGGGTTCCCAGACGAGGCAATTCTTTGCCTTCGCCTTTTCCTATTGATTTTTTGCTGCGTGGCGGTGGGAAATGGCCTTAAACATGTTGTTGTTGTCCTGGTTTTATTCTCAGAGTTGGGTTAGGAAAGTGTGCCCTTCGAGCGACCTGCAAAGTTCAGGGCGACTCCAAGTTGCAATGCGGAAAAAAATCTCTCTATATATATATAGATATATATATATTAACAATGATAATAAAAATAATAGTGGGGAAATACCCTGGAGCCGGGCTTTTCTCCTCGCCTGCAAAAGCCCTCATACTCTGCACACATTTCCAGGGAAAGGAATGGGGTGAAAAAAAAAAAAAAAAGAAAAGAAAAGAAAAAAGAAAAAAAGAAAGAAAAAAAAGGCAGAATTCTGGAAATTGTCAAAACACATGTCTCCTAAACAGGAAGCTGGGAGGTGTGTGGGGAAGAGAAATTAATGTGTTCCTACTTCTGAAATTTATTCCCTCTTTCTGCTGAGCTTTGAAAGCACTTTCTGACACTTTTAAGCGTTTATTTATATTTTCTCCGCGTCGATATTGCGACGGGTGGCGGAGGCTTTTCTTTATGAAATATTCTGTCTAATCTGCGGGATTGATTTATTTCATTTTTCTTCTCCTTTCCCCAGATCCATTGGCGACCCCCGGCCCATCCAAAGGAGGCAGCACCGAAACCGAGCCCGGCCGGGGGCTCCCGCAAACGCGGGTGCAAAAACCCCGGGCGCTGCAGCTCCACGCCAAAAGCTCAAGAAGCATCTCCAGCGCTAGGAAGGGGAGCCAAAAAAAGCGAGAAAGCCCCAATATTTTAGGAGATGTGAAATCGCTGAGTGGTGCATTGTTTACAGGGAAGTGGCTGGCGGCTGCGAAACATTCCTGCTGGCTCCTCCGCTAAAAGTGCGGGCGAGTGGGTGGATTTTTTTTTTTTTTCCTTCGGCCTCATGCATGGAAATGTCTTTTTTTTTGCCCCAATTTTGCCGGGCGGAGGGTTGGGATGGCGTCATGGCGTGCCCGCAGGTAGCAGTGTCCCGAGCGGGGCGTTGCAGCGGGGAAAAAATCTGATTTTTTTTTTGTTGTTTTTGTTTTTGGTTTCCTTTGGGGGTTGCTTTTCGCGACGGGCTGGAAACATTCCCTAAAATCCCGCTGGAAAAATTAAAATGGCAAAACTGAAAAGGACAGTGGCACTCGTGACGTCACGCTCGTCACGGACAATACTTGGTGGCGTAAAATCCCCAAAAAACGCTGTTTTGCTGCATTTGTGTGTGCACCTACATGTAAACATACGTACATACATGTACCAAAGCGATTGCTTATGCTCGGTATACAGATTAAAAATAAAAAGGAGTACGATGTTATTACGTTCCGCAAGGATAACTCAACAGTGAAAAATTGTTGTCATTAACTATAGGCAGTTTTACACTTTATTCTTTGCAGATATGAAGGCAGAAATTTAATCATAGGTCGCAAAGAAAAAAAAATAATAATTCAGGAAACAATAATAGTTGCCTTAATGATGTTTTTTTTTAGAGGCGATCACTTAGGCAGAATTAAACTATATATTTGGAGACAACCTCTTGAGCACTTTGGCGAATTTATACATTTACATCGTCTTTAATCGAGCAACAATTTAATATTTCAGGATTTGCTTAAATACACTCATATTTTCAGGGGGAAAATACCGTTCCCGAGTTGACATGCCTTATCTATTTTTATGAGTTCACGTACATTGGAATGATTTAAAACACGGTAACACGGAACGAAAGGCTCTTAAGACCTTAAAAAAAAAAAAAAAAAAAAAAAAAAGAGGAAAGAAAAAGAAAAAAACTCTCGAATTAGCAGAAAGTGCAGCCGAGGAGTTTCGAATGGCTTTGAGAAACTTTAGAAAGTTTGGTTCAGCTCAGGCGAGGGTTTATGGACGAGCGAGGAGGGGGCCGGGGGGGGGACACACACGCCTCAATGTTAAAGGGACTAAAACTTCTTTGCAAAGTGGGGTTTTATGGCGGGATAACGTTTTGCAGGCGTTTGCACCCTCTCCCAGCGGAGCAGAGTTATTTTTCCTCTCCCCTCCCCGTCTGATCCTCTGTCGCCCACCCCCGGTGTTGTGTCTCTCTCCCCCCCCCCTTTTACACAAACGGAAAGAGGGGGGAGGAAAAAAAAAAAAAAAAAAAAAGGCACCAAATTGCAAAATTGCTGGATTGCAAGTTTCTGTCACTTGGTGGCAGTATACAAAACAAGTAAACAAAAACGTGCAGAAATTTAAACACTCCCGGGGGGGGGGGGGGGGGAGAAAGGGGGACAAAGTGGGGGCAATACCTGTGGGACAATAGCCCCGTGCCCCCTCATCCCCAGCTCCGGGGCGAGGACTTTGGTTGGAGGACGAATCTGGGGGGGTTATGTGTTTTTTTTGTGTGCTTTTTTTTTTCTCTCTCTCTCTCCTTTTTTTTTTTTTTTTTTTTTTTCCGCATTGCTCTCTCCCCCTCCTTTTTTTTTTTTTTTTTTTTTTTTTTTTTTCTGGGTTTCCTCCCCGCCCCCCATTGAAGTCTTGGGTCTTTAGTCTGGGGACAAAGCCTTTTACAGCAAGGTGTGTCCCCATGCGACAAAGGCAGCGGGAGCAGCGTGTCCTCTGCAGACTGCGTCCAGACACCCGCAATTTCGGGGACTTCTGCCTTTTATTGTGTTTGTGTCTGGGGAGGAGGGGGAGGGAGACGGGGCTGCTTCTCGCCTCCTTTCCCCTGCTCCCACCCCCCCGATTTCCCCTTGCACCCCCGGCTGGAGGTCACCGCGCTGCTGTAAAACACTTTGGGGCGCCCTGCCCCGATTTCCTCGCTTTTCCACCCAAAGCCGAGCCCACACTTTCTCTCCCGGCGAACGCAAATCTGAAGGGAAAGGCCTTTTTCTGTTAGCCCTGACCTCAAGCACTAACACTGAAAATCACAACTGTTGTTGGTTGTTGTTTTTTTTTTTTTTTTCCTTTTTCTCCATTTTTTTTTCCCTGAGAGCGCGAGCTGCAGGGATTACAGCCCCGCCAACACCAGTAACAAGATCTCCAAATCTCTCCGCCAAAAATAAAAACCTTGATCCTCAATGCTACGCATCATCTCTGCCCAAAGTCCAATTTCTCCTCTATGACGAATTTTTTTATCACTCTGACCCATCTTTATTTTTTTTTTTTATCGCTCCGAGCCTCGCTTTTTATCCTTCTCCTCCCTCCGCAAATTTCCCCCTCGAAAGCCTTTGGTGCACAACGCTCCGGGCAGAAACATGGCCAAAAATAACATTTAATCGTGCAACAGCTCCTGAGATACGGAGCCCGT
The DNA here is from genome assembly GCF_964035555.1 of Netta rufina. Taxonomy (NCBI): domain Eukaryota; kingdom Metazoa; phylum Chordata; class Aves; order Anseriformes; family Anatidae; genus Netta; species Netta rufina. The sequence goes on from NC_140154.1 coordinate 1,417,909, forward strand.
AGAAAATCGATCTGGACACGACCACGTTCACCGCTCGCACCTAACACCAACGGTGGTTTGGCACGAGCTCATCTATTATTTCTGGTGGGTTTTTCTTTGATTCGTTCCCCGAGCCGAATTCCTTCACACGACAAGTTGGGAAATCGCCTGGTTATCAGCGGCTCTTTGTAGTTCCAGGTTTTCCAGGCTCTGACAACACGGCGGCTTTGGCACAATGAAGCAGCCCCACGCTGGAGCTCTGCGGTCCTGAATTTGGTGCCCTTGGGTGCCAGCCGAGATAAGCGCCCACGCGTGGGGCAGATCGCGTCCCGCGGGGCTGCGACTCTTTCAAGTAAAATGTCAATCCCTGCTCCTACGCGGCTGGGATTTACGTCCTTCGGAGGCGAATAGGTTGGCAGGCAGTATTTCGGTGTAAAACACCCCTATAAATAAATGAGGAAGCTTTTGGGGACAGCAGAATTTCCATTTTTAAATTTCTCCACGCTCCTGCCTTTTTTTTTTTTTTTTTTCCCCTACCGACTACTTCTGTCGAAAAGCTATTATTTCCCTGCAAGTCCATGTCAATAACACGTGGCAATTTTCCTATAATCCCTCCCGAGCACTGATGTTAGAGATACGAGACGCAATTTATTTCCTCTGCTTTAGTCTGGGAAGAAGAAGAAGAAAAAAAAAAAAACACTACTCGGAGCGTATAAATCATTCCGTTATTCCTGCTCTACGTCCTAAAATGTTTCTCGGCATTACGGGTATATGAAAGATGACAATATGTCAGGGGAAACCGAAAATCAATACATTTAAAATTGTTTTTGGGGAGGCTTCCAGGCCTCACGGAAGCGGGGAGCGAGCGAGCGGCCGGGGCCGGCCAGAGGGAGCAGACGGATTTGGTCTGAAAACAATAAAAGATCCCATTTCTGTAATCATGTGGTTCCAATAAACACTCATTGTTTGCTCATAAAATGTCTTTACGACTAGCAGCGTTAGAGGCAGAGCCTTCACACAACGGGTTTGTTGTTCTTTTTTTTTTTTTTTTTTTCTCTCCTGCAAACAAAACGAAGGCAAAATTGTCTCTTTCCCTGATTTTTTTTTTTCTCCACGTCCCATCCCCAAACCATCTATTTATTTCTGAAAGAAAAAGAAAAAAAAAATCGGGGAAAGGCGAGTTGCCTCTGCAAAGCTAAAATAAAAATATTTATTTTCAGGTGAGAACTGCGGTTGGTTTTGCTCCGGGCAACCCCCGAGAAGCCGATAATTTCCAGCCCCAAATGCAGGCGCAAGGATTTACCAGATTTCTCAAAAGAAAAGGGAAGGGAACAGAAAGGCTGATCCGGAACTTTTGCAACTTTTTTCTTTTTTGTCTTTTTTTTTTTTTTTTCTCTTCTTCTTTCACCCCACCAAACTTCTTTTTCAAACACTCTCAGCACACCGCAACCAGAAACCACCCGAGCACTTCAGCAACCACTTTCGCTAATTAACTTCTGCGAGCGCACGCTGGAAATTAAAATAAGGGAGGCCATTTTTATTTTAAAAAACACCAAAAAAAAAAGGCAGCCAGGCAGAAAGTAAGAAGCCCGCGTCCTGCAGGCTTCCCCTTTCTCCCAGCAGCTCCAGCAGTGCCCCTGCCCCTGTCGCCACCGCGAACCCCAAAAATCGCTTATAATAAGCCCAAAAAATCGCCTCCGCCACCCCTCCCCCACCGCACAACAATGTCAGGCTTTATCGTTTATTTGTTGTCCGCCCCTATATATGTGTACAGCTGTCTGCCCAGCCCTATACGTGCACACACAGCGCTGCCGTCCCCAGCAGCAAATCTCTGCACACACACGAGCTGCTTTTTATTATTTATTATTATAATATATATATATTTTTTTGAACAAGGAGAATTCATCAAGAAAAAAAAAAAAAGACAACCTCGAGAGGAAATGAAGTCACTACGTTATATATCTCCTTACACGGCACCGATATATACACGGAGATAGATAAGATTAGATGATGGATGGGTAGGTGGGGAGGGAGGTGGATGGAGAGGTAGGTGGGGAGGTTAGCAGGGGAAGGGTCACCCTTTAAATCTCACGCCTTAAACCTGAATTCAAGTCGCTGCCGGGGGGGGGGAAAGAGAGAAATAAGGGAGAGAGGGGAGGGACCTGCATGCAAATAAAACCGAAAAGCCAACACCGTGTTAACCACTTCGCAGGAAAACCAGAGCGCTCCTGAAACTTATTATTATTATTGCTATTATTATTATTTCACGACAGGGTAGCAATCGCTTCTTGCAAGGTGGGGGGGAATTCAATCAAATAAATGCTCAGCACCCCTCCCGGAGAACTTTACACCCCATAGCCGCGAGGTTGCAAAAATAAAGCGAATAAAAGGATGAGCCTTGGGGTGTAGAAATTGTTTTGTTAATCAGCCAGCTCTTAATATTAATTATCGGCCCAGTAATGAAGCTTGCAGTCCCGAGGAAGAGGAGCAGGCCGCGGCCGCTGGCCACTGGGGGGGCTGCGGGGAGGTGGGGGGGGGAAGGGGCGTGCAAGGCCGAGCCTTGTGCACACAATTAGGAGCGCAGCTCATTAAATATGGCACTACCCCAGCCTTGGACGACCCACCCGGGCTGCGCCGGGCCGGCCCCTCCGCGCATGCGTCTCCCCCCCCCCCCCCTTTTATTATTATTATTTATTTATTTTTTTTAAGGAAAAAGTTGAGCGGATGAATTTTTGCTTATTTCTAGACACAGATTTTTTTCCTCCCCCTGCTCCAGCGCGCCCCCAGCCCCCGGTCACCCCCCCTTTCATATTCCCCCCCCCTTCTTTTTTTTTTTTTTTTTTCCCAGCCCCGCAGCCGGCTCCCCGTCCTGCCTCCCGCACCCCGAATATGACATCAGCAGCAGCAAACCCTTTTTTCCCCGAATTAACTGCATTTCTGCCGACCCGCAGCAGCTTTCCCTCATATCCAAGCTACACCCCTCGCCTTCCCCTCGCTCGCACCACGATGCATCATTATCCTTAACACCCGGGCTATGGATCATTAGTTACACATTTTAACCAATAAGGGAACACTTACCAGAGGCTCCTGTCTCCCCCTCTCCCTCTCTCTCTCTCTCTCTCTCTCTTTCTGTCTCTCTCTCTTTCTGTTCCACTGACGCTTGCAGCTCAGCTCCACAGAAACATTAAAAAAAAAAAAAAAAAAAGGAAAAAAAAAAAAGAGGGAAAAAAAAAGAAAGATGGAAACAAAAGCCAAACAGTTCTTCTCTGGTTGGGCAAAGGGATGGGGGAAGCTTAAGGAGGAATCTCCCTCTCTCTCTCTCTTTTTTTTTTTCCCCTAAAAAAAAAAAAAAAAAAAAAAAGGTATTTACAACTGCTTGTGCCCCCTCATCATCGCATCCTGCAAAGGAAATGCATTGCGTTTTGCCCCTAGGGGTGGGGAATAGGAGGCGGCAACCAGACGCAGCAGTAAACTCATTAATGCCAAAATGCCCAAAGCAACCAAGAATTCCAACCCCAAGGAGAGAGGGGGGGAAAAAATCTAGATTTTTTTTTGAAAAAAAAAATAGTAATCATCATCACGCTAATAATTAAGGGGGGGAAAAATACCATCCTACCCCTGGCACTGCTTGGACTGTTAAAGGAAAGACTACTGCGAAAGAGTCATAAGAGAAACCACAATAAAAAGTTCACGTTCATGGATGGAGTCCACATGACTTCCTGTGGCCAATCCAACTTGTGATTCAGTCGTAAACTTTTATTGCTTAGCTGTAAATTTTCTGCAAACAACCAGGAATGCGTTGCATTTTTGTGACGAGTGCAAATGCTCTCGTCTGTCGCCATGTTTATACAATTCTTTTTTAATATTAGGATTTTTTTTTTCCTATTCGGCCCCCCTCCTTCGCTGCCCCCCCCCCCCCCCCCCCCCCCCCCCTTTTTGTCTTTTAAGCGACCGCGTTAATATCGGGGAGGTTTCTTTCTCTCTCTCTCCTTTTTTTTTTTTTTTTTTTTTTTTTTTTTAAGATAGACTCGGTTTAATTTGCTGGTTATTAGCTGCTCGGGTTAATTCTCAGCATTTTAACTAAAGAGATCTGGCCTTCAGCACAGAGTCTTCGTGTTGGAAATTAATAAGGGGGGGTAAATAGGAAAAAAAATCGAGGAAGAGGGGCAGCGGAGATAGAAATAGAGTACGCTGCCTTTAAAATTTAAATGAAATAAATGATGGCGGTATGTTAATTATAAAAGGCACGGAATTAAACATGAAGAACAAGACGCTCGAGGAAAAAAAAAAAAAAAAAAAAAAGAGCACAGAAAATGGCCATTCCCGACAGCCCCGCCGGGGTCCCTGCGGGACCATCCCTGCTCTTTCACCCAAGGGTGTGTCCGCTGGAAAAAACCTTGGCAGGGCGCAGAACTGTGGGGTCCCCACGGCCCCGACCCTAACCCCAGCTCCGGGCCCTGCGCACCCTCGGGGCGAGCCCGGAGCTGCCCGAATCCTACCCAAAACTTGAGCCCGAGGCGCGGTATTGACCCCGAAACTCTTGCCTGCTCCCTTCTAAATTTCCTAAACCCACCCAGCGTTATGATTTGCTGGAGGGATATCTACATACGTGTTTTTAAATCACTTAAAGCCTTCCCTGTCCTTTTTTTTTTTTTTTTTTTTTTCCCTCCTCCAGCCTCCAGCCTTTTGTTTTATCGCGCCACGGTGTCGGGGATGCGACGCTTTATAAAAGGCGGAATTATTTGGGGGCCCTTTGATTTTATTTATTTATTTTTTTAACTTTTATTTTTTCCAGGCGAGGGCTCCGTGTAGAGGCTGGGGAATATTGATCTGGGGGGCAAGCGACATTTTTGAGCCGTGTAGAGGCCTGCTTTGGAGGCACGTCGCGAACCACAAGTTGTGTAAATAGGAGACCGCAAAGCCCAGCCTGCTCAGATGCTCCAAAGCGAGGAGCCGCAGAGCTTTCTGATGCTCTTCTCCTTACCCCAAGACGGACAGAAATACATCCCCCAGCCTCCCCCCCCTCTTTCCAATGCCAAATTTTAGCACCCAGGGCCAAGCAATCCCATGCTCGGGGAAGTCTAGCACATTCTGTCGCAACAGCTTTTCCTCCCCAATTTGCGCCCGCACATTCCCAGCGGCAGCACAATTCTGCAGGTATTTCTCCTTTCGGCGCCTTAATTTATTTTTAATTGAGAGGGGGAAAAAAGGGGAGGGGAGGGAGAGGGGGGGTCTCCCTCCCTGCCCCTTTCATTTATTTATTTTTTCTCCCCCTGGCTGGATGCGTGTCTGTCTGCCCAAACAACACAAAGGTTGTAATACAACCGGATGGAAGGGAAATTACTTTATTCACTTTACAAACCACCAATAAATTTTATAACAGGTAGTTAAAAGTTACGAGGGGGGAAACTACGACCACAACAGCTTCCAGAGCACAATGGAGACCCCATTTTCCAGAGAGTAGACAAGATAATAAATTCCATAATGTGAACAGGAAATTTTATCCTTGCAGGCAGAAAGTAACCTGTGCACACATTTCCTCGGCAGCATTTCGGGCGATCACTTCGCTCTTTGCATCAGCCCCGTCTATAAAACCGCCTCCCCTCTCCCTTTCTTGGGTCCTGTATTAGCGAGGCTATTTTCGGGGCGGAGGATAAAAGAGTCCCGCATATGGGGGGGGATAGAGGGGGGGGGAGTCTGGGAGGCAAAAATAGGACGAGCTGGAAATGGGGCAGAATCGCCTTTTCTTCCCAAGTCTGGCTCGCAAACTTTCCCCCCTTCTCCGCCCCCGCTCCCCGGCGCATTTTCCTTGCCACCCTCCTTCTTCGCCGCAATCCGCGCAAAAAAAAAATTTAATGCCCGAGAAATTCGTTGTCTCTAAAATATAATCTGTGCCCATTTTCGAGTATAAAATCTAAACGAATTTTTTCGCCTAATGGATGCATTATCACACAGCGGCTGCTGTGATTAGAATAATAAATTAAGGCAAAATAAGCAATATGCTCAAACTCAGCTTTTCAAGGAATTATATTTTTCACAAATCACAAATGGAGATCCGAAGGAAATTTGATTGGCTAATAAAAAGCGTGGAATAGGACGATATTTCTTACTTCAGGCGGGTAGATGAGTCTAATTTCAGTAATACCGAAGCTATGATCATTTCTGAATAAGCCACTTTGTGGAGAGCGAATCTTCTTTCAAATTACTTTACCCCATAAAATGGTCTCTTCTCTTTTTCTCTTGAAATGATGGAGTGATTACAGAAATAACTGGATGTCATCTGAAGATGCGACTCTGTTGTGTTGACTACAGAACATAAACATTTACCCCAAAACTAACTGCTGCGGCTGTAGTTTCAATAATTTAACTCCAGACCCTTTTGATAGATAAATGTCATTCCGTAGTATTCGTTCATATAAAACTACTTAGATTTGTGGATTTAAATATGATGGATAGAGTGCGGATACAGCTTCTTCTTTTTTTATTATTATTATTTTTAAACACTTTGATAAGTTTTCTCTATCCTTTCCCCCTCGTTGGGAGCAATGTGGGTATTTTCTATGCGAAGGCTTTATCGCGATTTTTTTTTTAAGTAACATAGAAGATTTTTTTTTTCTCACTGAGTTTTTTATCGCTCGAATGAATGAGCACACATACATCCTATGATAGCAAGTGGAGGGAGAAAAAATCCCCTGTTGTAAACGCTGGATAAATATCCCCCAAGAAGAAAGCTCTGTTAGAATAAACCACTCTGTTTTATGACTAATAAAACTGCTTACCTTACGTGCCTGCCCTCGATATGGAAAAGTCTAGAATAAACCTTATTGGTGTTTTTATGCATTTCTTGGGAGATTAACGCCCGTTAACGAGGACATTACAGGCTCTGCGATGGAGGGGAAATATGCGTGTGGTGGTATTTGGTGCAATTCGGAGTGTGCACACACCGGAGCTGCACACACGCATCCCTTTGGCGTTGCACACGCACGCACACGCGTGCACACGCATACGGGGGCTGCGGCGGCTCAGCCCCATCCCCAGGCAGGATCCGACCCCGCTGATGCGGCTTTCGGTGCCTTCCCCCCCCCCCCCGCCACCCTCGTCTACCCCCCGCCCCATTTACGCTGGCATTGCAGGGGCGTCCGTGCTGCATGCCATGGAAATACGGGGAGAAAAGGGGGGAAAAAGTGGGTGTGGGGGCACCCACCCGAGTCCCTTTTTGCTGTGCGCTGCACAACTTGGCTATTTCTCCTTTTCCAGCCCTCCTGGGCAGAGTCCAGCAATTTCAAGCACTGAGGCATTTAAATCCTTTAAGCTTGGAGGGGTTTGGGTTAAGAATGTCTGAAGCCCACAGACGATTCTCCAGACATAGTTCAGTACATCAGGCTGCATCTGAGGAGCCTTGTGCTTTCTTATCTGCAATATCTTGGTAAACATCCCGTCTACTTCTGCATCCCTGGGCTCTATATGATGTAGACCATTTATCAACAAGAAGAAAAAAAAAGGAAAAGGAAAAAGTACAGATAGACCTTTTTTTACAGATCAATAAACATCGTTCAACGAAATGAGGCTGGTGCTAAAGGAAATATTTATAAAGTTCACCTTCTACCCGAGAACTATCAGAGAGACCTGAAGGCATCACCGCCAGGTTTTGCCGAAAAAAAAAAATATATATATATATATAGAGAGAGAGAGAGAGAGAAATAAATAAAGGAATAATAATAATTAAAATGTATTAATAATGCTAATAGTAGTAGTAGTGGTGGTAATAGTAGTAGTAATGTAGTAATAGTAGCAGTAGTAAAATAAATAATAGGTTAAGCCGGGGATGGTCTCAGTGGGTAAGGAGGTATGGCTTTGGGGGGCTAAGGGGCTTGGATTTTGCGTCTGGGAAAAGAAAGAAAGAAGTGAATAAACTGCTTGCTCGCCAACTTCATTTTTTTGGCGTCTCTCGCCAGCTTTTCCTATAGGGAAATGCGTTGCCACACAGCCCCTGCCTGGTGCCCAGACCTCTAAAGCCCGTCTGATTGCACACCTAATGCCTGCCCAACCTCGCCAACATTCGCCAACGACCGCCTGCGAGCACCGAATTGCCCCAGGTCTGGAAGGAAAACTGCCTCCCCTGCCCTGCTGGCACCGCCCGGGCACGGGGGGGACCGGGCAGGAGCGGGGGGCTGCACTTCCCCACCTCCCAAATGTCATTTCCCAGCTGGGAGAAGCAAAACCCCCTCGCACACGCTTAACGCCCCTCCAAACACACAGCATTCCCTCCCAAAAACAGCTTTTCCCACGGCGAAGGAAGACTTAGCACTGCAGTCATTGCAACATCTCGGGTTTTATTCTTCTTTTATTTTATTTTATTTATTTTTTTGCAGTCCTACAGCTTCAGCCAGGCAGCATTCCCGGCGTTATTCCCGATTTTCGCGCAGCAGAGGCAGGAGGATGGATCCTGCTGCGCCCCCGCGGTGCTGCCCACGCCAGATGCGCCCATTGCCTCGCAAGTTAACGCCGGGGCTGGGGGCTGAAGGGTGCCAGGAGGGGCTGGGGCACGAAATATCCCCCAGAGCCCCCTCCTCGCCCATTACAGCATGTCCCAAACAAAGACATAGCACAGCAGGCAACACAGTCCTTTTAAAATCTTTTATTATTATTATTATTATAATTATTATTATTTACGTAATGTCTCACGTATACAATACAAATCCACGGTGTCCAGAATTTATTTTTTTTCTGGCTGAAATTGCTACATTCAGAGGTTGAACACGCAGAACTATGCTTTTACATAAAACAAATGACGATTTTTTTTTGTTTCGAGCATGTTGCATTAACAGATAAGTCAAGACAAATAGATAACTATACATTCAGTGCAATTTAGTTCTACACTACTTTATAAGCACAATAAAATAATACAATACTGTGCGTTCTCAACTAGGCAGTTTCAGTTGTTGGGATTTTTTTTTTATTTTTTTTTTCAAGAAAATAAGCAGCAACAAACGACAATAAAACCGCATTACAAATACTTTCAAAGCATGACTCCTTCTATAGGTAGTGATAAAGTACAATACAAGGTGTTTTTTTATTTTTTTTTAATTATTATTTTATGCTACTTAGTAGCTTGCATCAGGGCAGAAACACAGCTCTCTCTCTTAAATAAATTCTGAGCAAGTAAAATTTAGGATATGTAAGCCCCATGTTGATAATAGATTTGATAATTATTGCAGGTTTTCCCTTTAGGTAGTACATGAAGAATTTCGAGTGCTCACACAGCCAGAGGGTAAACAGCGCCTATAGAAATGAAGGGGGGGTGATTTTGGCCTATCTTAGGGAAAAAGGCATTTTTTTATATACAGCCAGAGCCCGCTGGAAATGGTGCGGGTGTCTGCGGGCGCTCCCAGGTAGGGTCGCCCGTCCTTATCCCGTCCTTATCTCGCAGGGGCTACAGGAGCGGCCCCTAAAAGGGAGAGGATAAATGGCTTGGGGGGAAGGAGCTCTGCCCAGCCAGCCCCTACCCGAACAGGCTGAGGAAGCTGGAAGCACCCTCGCACTTCCCCTGGGGGCAAAACCAAGCGAAAAAGGCAAAGTCAAAGCTGTTCAAATAAATACATCTGCACCCATCACTGGGTGCAGCGAGGCAGGGGGAGCAGGGGTGAGCAGTGACATTTGCTTCCAGGCTTGCTTTGGGCTGCTGGGTGGGGGTTGCTTGGCTTTGCTGGATAATTTTTTCCCCTGCTGTTGCAGTCAAGCCAACGATGTATTTATTGATCTAAAGACGTAGCTATTAAAAAAAAAAAAAAAAAAAAAAAAAAGGAAAAGAAAAAAAAGAAAAAAAAAGGGGGGGGGGGAGAGAAAAAGTAGGGGAAGTTTCTATGACAATAAAAAAGGCTACAACTGTTTGACAGGTAGTTACTGCTGTGTGAGCCTCTCCATTCTATACTCTATAAAAGCAAATGACCGTCGTAAACATCTCGATTTATCATCTGCCATAAAACGAGACTTCAAGGGGCTGAGAAATCAGTCCTTGCTTTCTTCTTTTTCCTCCTCTTCTTTTTCCTCTTCTTCATTCCCTTCTTCTTCCGTTTTCTCCTCGTCCCTGGCCCCCGGCAGCTTATCTTTGTTGTTTTCTTTTTTCCACTTCATCCTCCTGTTCTGGAACCAGATCTTCACTTGTCTCTCGGTCAGTCCCAGGGCGTGAGAGACCTCAATCCGCCGCTTCCGTGTCAAATACGGGTTGAAGAGGAACTCCTTTTCTAACTCCAGGGTCTGGTACCGGCTGTAAGTTTGTCTGCCGCTGCGTCTTCCGGGAGCTGTAGGACACACACAAAAAAAATAACTTCGTGGCTCTCCCCCCTCGGAGGCTGCGCTCTTCCCTCCCCCGGCCCTCCTCGCCTGGATTTTCCTAGAGAATCTGATGCCCCCCCCCCCCCCCCAAAAAAAAAAGCCCCCCTTCAGCCTTTTTGCATACTGAAGGCACTCCGAGAAAGTCGCTGGGTTATTAGGGTTAATAATCATATCGCTGCTATGGGGGCTGCTAATGTTAGCTAGCTGTCCCTTCCTGGCTCTTTCAGGGGAATATTGAGCTCTGGCTGCTTTTGGATGGGTGTGGGGACGTGGCTGTCAAGCTCATTCACAAAAGAGATGTTTCCAGTTTCCCAAAAGGTGATTCTGTATGGTGAGTCGTGTTGGCCAGCTCAATTAAAAAAAAAAAATTTTTTTTTTTTTTATAAAGGCTGCATTGTTCACCGTGAAATCCTCCCAGCCTTTCTCTTTCTCCTCCCATTCTCCCGTTCATTTTTTTTCTTTCTTTTTCTTTCCTTATTATTATTATTATTACTATTATTATCCAAAATGTCCATCTCTGTTTTCCTTTTCCAAATCTGGTTCCCAAAATACAGGCTCAGGGTCCTGCTGTTTGATAATATTTACGCCCTGAGAATTAGGATTTTCCATTAAATTCCCTACGCCTGTCCTCTCGGTTATGTATGTCTCTAAAGCACACACATACAGAGATGGATATGTGCCTGTGCAAACACAGAGATTGCATTTAAAACAACTCGAGGTGGACATTTGTAGCAATAGTCAAAAAGAAAGAAAGAGGACGTAGGTATGTGCAGCTGAGCCCCTGCACTTCCTTCTGCAAAGCCCTTTCTTAATGAGAAAAACAATGCATTTGCAAGAACAAAAAAAAAAAAAAAAAAAAAAAAAAAAAAAGCTTCAGCTTGAAATGATTGCATCCTTGAGACTACCTCTAGGTCAAAGCTTAGATAAATATCATGTTTTCCTCTGCGTCTATCTCCCAGCCTCTCTGGGCCACATCCTCTCTACATTAGCCAGAGCTCGTTCCTATTTCTTTTCTTTCTCTTTTCTTCTTTCTTTTTCAATATTCTAGGCATAGGGGGCTAGGGGAGAAACTTTGGTGCTCTGATTGTCCTTAAAATTAACACTAACCTTCACATGTTTTGAATTAACAAGGCTTCTAGACAACCTTGGTCCTTAGGTGGGGGAAACTTGTACTTTGAAGTATTCAGATTTCTGTGCAATTATCTGGACTTCACATGAGCAAAGTTCCATTCAGCCCAAATTATTTTGAATTTCCCCACCCCCTTCTTTAACCCAGGACAGTATAATGTTCTCCTCCACCCCACCCCATAGCTCTGAGCTAAGTTTCCTTTTCTGCTTAAACTTTTATCTCTAGGCTTTAAGAAACAGATGTAAAGTATTAGTAATACTTATACAAATTCCCACCTTTCAGGCTTCGTCTCCAAGCGGTTATGAAAGGCTATATGACATTTTAAAGAGCAGTGTATTATCAACATGCAAATAACCTCGTGGGAGCTGTATCTTATTGCCTATCCTCAAGGCAAGCAATAAAAAACAAGTTTTACTTTATTGTGATTTAAGCCTTTTGCAGGGAATCACCTTGCTGGCTCTCTAGTAACTGCTGTCTTGCTTGCTTTCAAAGGTCTTCCTAAAAAGAAGAAACATTAGCACAAAACTACTCATTCCTTTCATATTTTACATCTACGCCTCTTATATTTATATATATATGTATGCATATGTGTGTACGTGCGTGTGTATATATATATATATACATATGTTTGTGCTTGTATATGCATACATACATATATAGATAGACAGACAGACAGACAGAGGGGAGGGAGAGAGAGAGGGAGATAAAGAGAGAAAAAATAAAGGAAAACATTTAAGGAGGAGGAAAAAAAGGTCCTAACCGTGAGGTCTCATCCATGGGAACATGAGACTGGGAGACGAATTTTGATTTAAATGCCCTTGTCCCTCGCTAGAGTTACTGTTGGAAGACGATTTACAGTCAGGATATTGTACAACAGTCGTCTCTTGCTGAGCACCATAAAGCGATTGCCTCGGTAGAGCTTCATATCCATAGAATTTAGAAGCGTCTCCGTGACACGCCAAGGCGCATGGGTTTTGCTGGTATCCAGAGTTGGAGATGCTCGAGGTTCCGTGGTGGAAAAACTCTTGGACGTGGTGTGAAGGGTGCTGGAAGGTGGGAGCAGTAGTGCCCGGACCATACACGAGAGCATGGCTCCTGCTAACACTTTGTGGAAATCTGCAGTCGTAGTAAGTTGGCTCCAGCGATTCACCGCCTTTGTACTTGGAAAAGAGAGGATTTACAAAGTAGGAACTCATGACCCTCGCATGCAAAAAAAAAAAAAAAAAAAAAAAAAAAAGGAAAAAAAGGAAAAAAAAAAGACGGCTTTAATTCTAGATTAGTGCGAGATTGTCCCTGGACTGTCTCAAGTCCTGCTTTTTAGTGGCTTTTTTTTTTTTTTAATGCGATCTCAAAGGCGTTTCATGGTGCCTCTGTGTGTCTGTACGGTTGGTTCTCGGTGCTCTTGACTTCTCTTGTAATCTGTCGGTAGGTAGAGCTCTCTCTCTCAATTTCTCTGTAACTCTGCTCCTTCCCTTTAACACCACAGGCAAATTCCTCAAAATCCCGGTGGTGTGGCTTTTTTTTTTTTTTTTTTTTTTTTTTTCCTCCTCTCTCTCCCCTCACACGCGATATGTACACATCACTCCGCCACACTGAGACAGGCTGCGAGGGAAATGACAGCGATTTGGGGGCGCTCAGGGGGGGTTTGTTGGGGGGGGGAGGAAGGGGTGAAGGAAAGGTGGTGTGTGCCGGGGGGGGGGGGGGGCACGCACAGAGCCCTCCTTCTGGGGGGGGGGGGGGGGCACCCACACCTAACGAGTGGAGGAGGGTGAGGAAAGGTGCGCATTAATATCCACCCCCCCCTTTATTTTATTTTATTTTTTATTTTTTTCCCAGCAGCAGCCTCTTCACTGATGGCAGCAAATACATGCGCTGGGAGGTCAGCCTAGGTAACCTCAACAGGTAAAGGGAGCCCAAGCAGCCCCCCCTTGCCCTCCCCATCAACCCCCACTCCCTCCCCACCCCACCCCCCCAAAAAAAAAAAAAAAAATCGGGGTGAGCTTCTGCAAGGGCTCAGCCCCCCCCTCCGTGGGGTCGCCCGCTTGCAAGGGGGGGCTGGAAGGGGCTGGGGGGGTGCCCCCCTGTTGTTGTTGTTGTCATTGTGTTGGGGTTGGGGGGGGCTGCGAGGGAGGGTTACCTCTGTGGGGCTGGTCCCACCTAGAGGGGGGAGTAAAAGAGGGTGGGTGGGGGGGTGCTTGGAGGCGCAGAGCCCAGGTCCCCCCCCCCTTTTTTCCATTTTTTTTGGGTTGGTTTTGCTTTTTTCCCCCCTTTTTTGGTGGGGTGTGTGTGTTGTTGTTATTGTGGTGATGGTGGTTGGAAGATTGGAATCAAACAAGCAAACAAAAGCAAAAAGGCAGCGAGCGGGCGAGGGAAGCTTCTCCTTATTGATTGGCTGCTTCTTGCTGTCCTTCTTTTAAGAAAATAAAGGCAGAAAATTATGGGGAGTTATTTTTTTTTTTTTTCGTGCTTCCTTTCGAGCCAACCACTGAAAATCCAAGGCTGGAAATAACAGGGAAGCGTCCTTCCAAGGGAATAAAGTAGACCATTGCTTAAAGAGAGCTACTTTGGAAGAAAGAGGAAAAGTGAGACAGAAAGTATGTGTTCCCTTTTGTGCATGTACCAGGGGGCTTCGCCTGTAAAAAAAAAATAACCATCGGCATTTTTGTTCGCTCTTGCACATTGGGATTTTTCCGTCGTTGGCAGTGGTGTTGGCGTGCCCCTTTCCCAGACTTTTTGCGCCGTGAGTGACCACTCGCTGCAACCTTTCACTTCGGACACTTCATTTTACGACCGCACGAAGGAACTCAACTCATTAAAAAATCACCTAAAATCACCAGGATTCGCCTTAATTTTTCAAGGCGTGGGTAGGGGAAAGGGGGTGGGGGGGGACACTTCGCAAAGGGATATTTTCCGTAGAGTCCCGAGCCGCCAAAAACATCCACCCCACGTCTGTAAATGACATAGTGTTATACCAGTCCCCGTGTTTCCTTCAAAAGTCTACAGCCCTTTAAATGTTTCCCTCATGTTCCTCCACAAAAAGCAGCCTAATTATTTTCAGAAGAGACCTGGGGAACTCTGGCCGATTTCAAGTGTGGAGGGAGAAAATCCCACCTCAGCTGCGCTTGCAGAGGTGATATTAGGTGTTTTTCTTCCCAGCAAAGGTCACATTCTCGATTTTTTTGAGGCACGGGGTGGCTCAACCCTCTGGTGAGACAGAAACTGGATTTTTTAGCAGCTCCTTTCCCAAGAAGAGGAAAAGGCACAGTAGCCACTCAGTCCATCTTTATTAGATTTTCAGAAATAGGGGATGTATTTTTCCCTTCAGAAGGGCTACATATGTTAGGCTTTTCCTCCCCGTATGCAGACAATGAGCTGTGCAGGAGAACAGTGATTTTTCCACCGCCTATTGTGAAAACACTTCTAAAAAACAAGCTGCATTAGCTGTGAAGAAATAGTCTCCATACCCGAATAATCTCAAGGACGGCACAATGACCATATTCATTTATCCAGCACGCACCCACCTTCGTCTCCCCTTCCCCAGATTCCCCTTTCCCTAGAGAAACCCCCCAAAACAGAAGAAAAGGGCAGCTAGGGACAGAGGCTCCTTAATTAACAGCTAATAGTCGAGGTAACTATTTTCCTCATCTAATCAATAGCATTTCTATTTTTAAAATCCCAGTGCCTGCCCATGCAATAAACACTGCTGTGCAAATAGAAGGATGGGAAAGCACAAAAAAAAAGTTGTCAGATATGGGCAGTTCGGGCTGCTATCGGGAAGAAATGCTGCATTTTTCAAACCTTTATCCCCGGACTCAGTAAGCAAAGGTGCACCGAGTATTTCAACAGCCGGAATCATACCTAGGCTGGGAAATAAATGTTTGCCTTCAGTGTCTGTGAAAGAAAGGATCCCCCCCACCTTTCCAGGTTTCATGAAATAAGATATATGCGATTGCCTACTTCATTTTAAAGGAAATATCTTGACATTTAGTGTCTGGGGAAAGTGCTGCTCTTTGTCTCTACTGTTTTGGCTGTGTTTGGAGGTGTGGATGGGTGTGGGGTAATGTGCCTTGCGGGTGCATGCGCTTCACTCTGGCGTTAGCGGTGCGGCTGTATTGTACTTTTAGGTGCTTCATTGTACACTCACGGAGTTTATTTTATACCCCCCCCCCCCCCTTCCTGCCCTGACCTTCACTGGAAGATGTCATTCCCTCCTTCCCCACCCCAAAAAGGAAGAGGCTTTGGAGAGATACGTGACGTGAGTCAATAAAGGAGAAAAAAAAAATAAAAAATCACGCTTGGATATAGGCAATTTCTCTGCAAGCATTTTTATGCATTTATGCGCTCCCCGCGCCGTCAGATGTCAGCCCTGAGCGCTGCTCCGCGTTAAAATATACATATATATATATAGGGGAAGGAAAAAAAAAAAAAAAAAAGCAATTTATATTTTTCTCAGCGCGGTGCAAAGCGGAGGGAGGGGGTGGCGGTGAAGCCAGGCGGCCCCGTGTCTCCCCCATTCTTTTTCTTCCATCCCTCCCCAGCCGGACCCTGCGCGGGGCCGCTCCGCGGGCGCGGGGGAGCCGCGGGTGCGGGGCGCGCTCCCCGCTGCGCGCAGCCCCGCGCTAAGATTGGGCAACAGCGCCATCTCGCGGCCGCCGTGGGGCGCAGCGCCCCGGGCGGTTTGGGGGGGCCCCCGCAGACCCCCGAGGGTCCCCGGGCTCTGCGTTTTAACCGACCCCCCCCTCACCTCCTCCTATATCCCCCGGGGGGGGCGAACGGAGCCTCCAACAGCGCAGCGCGGCGGCGGGGAGCACTATATGAACACAAGGATTTTTTTTTTTTTTTTTTTGGAGGGGGAGGAAGACTGTTTTCCTCTTCCCCCTCCACAGTCTATCACCCATTAAAAAAAAAAAAAAAAAAAAGGCAGCACAATGTGTGTACACACGCACGCAGGGCCAAACAAACCCACCAGATGTGCCACCCCCCCCCACCCCCCTCGCAGCCTCCCCGCTTTTATCAGTTTTGGCTTGGGGTTGGGGTTTTATTTTATTTTTTTACCTCCCCTCGTCCGAGGGGGTCTGTTGTTTGTAGCTTGTAGACAAAACATTCCAATAATCCGGTTTCAAAGAGAAGAGCACCCACCTTATTTAAACCATAAAGCAATTAAAGCCAGACGTCTAGCCAGATCTAGGGTCCTGTTTTGTTCGCTCCTATTCAGCCCCGCATAGCAGTGAGACAAACAGAGTTGTAAAAGTGGCATTTTTTTGGCTGCGGAAATGTACCTATGGACAGCTGTAGGGTCCTGTCGGTTTTGTGTGCCTTACAAAAGGGCAGATTTGAAACCCGGCACACACAAACCACACACGCACCCGACACACCGAGGACCTTATAGACACGCACGTATATTAAACATACATATTTCTATCTCCGTGAGCATGAGCTCAGCCACAAGCACATCTTTACCTCTCTCCCTGGGCAGAAATACATGTGCATGTTCACCAGCGCAGGCACACAATAGCTGTATCAGTATGCGTCTGCACACACGCGCCATATGTCAAAGAATGCCGAAATTGGAGCATTTTGATGCATTAATCCGGGGAAAGGCTGGCCACGAGCTGTGCTGCTCTGTGATGGCCGGTTGCTGTTTCATTTTTTCCTTTTTTTTTTTTTTTTAATCTTATTATTATTATTTATTTTAAACCACACTGGGGTTTTTTCGCCACTGGAGGAGGCGAGGGCTGCGGTGGCGGAGAAATTCAATGGCTGAGCCGCACCAGCGCAGCCTCCCAGCAGGGCCAAATGGCATTTTATAACTGGTGCAACCCTGCACCGGGGGGTGAGGATACCGGGGGCCTTGCACATGAACTAAAACTGCGGCAGGATTTTAACCCAACCCAACCCACCACCAACAAAAGAAAGCCCCGGCAGCAGCTCGGTGCAGACAAAGGGGCATCTCCTCCGCTGCCCGTCGGCTGTAATGGGACCGGAGGCTGAGCGGAGGCTGCGGCAGGGAGGAAGAGGCTGGGGAGGGAGGGGAGGGCTGGGGGAGGGAGGGAGCAGGCTGTGGTCTCACTGGAAATGAGATCCGTTTGAATGAAAGGGGGCCAAAATGAACTTCCATACATCATGTCTTTTCAACATCGCTAAACACTCCTGACAAGCCCCTCCAGAGAGCTGGGTCCGAAACTGCCTCCAAAGTCCTGTCCAAATGATGATTGGGATTTTCTCTTAATTAATAACAATAAAACGGAGAGATTTCTCTCCTCTCGCCAAGAGGAGGTGGGCGAACGGCTTCTCAGCCCTGCAAGATTTCATCCTTTATTCGAGCCGGGATGAACGCAGACAGAAAAGCAGACGGGAGGGAAAATAATATTAATAATAACAATAATAAAAATGAATTGACACGAGGTAGAAAGATCCCCCACTCCTTTTTTTTTTTTTTTTTTTTTTTTGGTCCATAAATCTTCACTCTGCTAAAATGTTTTCTAACCTGACCATTTCATTGCGCTCGTTAAGGTTTTCCAAACAGATCTAGCACAAAACTGGGATTGTAAAAGGGCTTTTAGCTTCCCTTGCTCCAGGGATGGCTCCGCTGATAGACCGCGGTGCGCCTGTCCCCCGCCGGTGACAAAAATAGAGCCCGCTTTAAAAGCGAGGACACAAATCAGGGAAGGGAAAAAACCCTCCAAATGCTTAAGCAAGAAATATTAAAGAGCAATATTTTATGAGATCAGCAGAAGTAATCGCTTCCAGATTTTTTTATTTCGGAGGAACTGGGACGAGGGCGACAAACGTATCTTGCTCGCCTGATCTGGTTTTGATTAGAAAGATTAAAACGCAGCTCCACTCATTTCATTAAAGAAAGGGACCTATAACAAGTTTTTATGATTAAACATCCCTCGCTGCTCATTTTTTATACAATCTCCTGCCTCTTGTTTCTCATTCAGCAGCCTGGAAAGCGCCCAGAGAAGGAGCCATTGATAAATCCCTGCTCTAGCGCGCTGTGGGCAGCGTTTTCTCGCCTCTGCAGCTCCAGAAAGCCCCGACCCACTTCGTCCTGGCAGGACGGTGGGGTTTGACCTTTCCGCAGCCAACAGCTTCCCCCCCCCCCCCCCCTTTTTTTTTTTTTATTTCTTCCCCGTGTAGGGCCAAAGGAGGGAATTCTGCCTTTTTGTCTTTTAGCCCGAAAAATCGCAGAGTGCCGCATCGCCACCATGCATTGCTTTATTCCCCTGCTCTTTCTTTCCTGCAGCTCCTCTCCACTCGAGCCTTTTTTGTATCCTTTTTTTTTTTTTTTCTTTTTTCTTTTTTTTTTTTCTCCCTTCCTCCTGGGCAGCTCCGGCTGTCTTGCGAGGAGCAGCACTTCCAGCAGTGCTCCAAGTTTTGGCAACCCATCGGTATCGCAGAAGCTCCCCCTGAGCGGATGGCAGAGAGCGGATGCCTTTGCCAGCTCCTCTATTCCCAGCATCCATATTTAGGCTTTTTACATATACTTCGATTGCCTGGGGTCATAAATTAGTACAATTAATTATCCCAATCTAAAAATTGATGGCACATATAACCCTTACCTCAGCGCCTTTTATTATGGTACTGTGAAATATAAAAGTGCTGGGGAAGGAAGCAGAAAGCTCCGCTCTCCCCTGCCTGCGGGGGATGCCCGGGTCCACCCCGCCGAGGCTGCGGCACCGGCAAAGCCTCGGGGCTGCTCCTCTGCAGAGGGCTCTGAATAAAGACACCTCCATCATGAGATTTTTTTTTTTTTTTTTTTTTTTTTTTTTTCTCCGTGACGTTAGGTATATTTACATAGAGCTGCTCTACAATAGCGAACATAACAATATTACAGAACGGTTCTGAGACGAGAATAAAATACACAAATAAGTACAGCAGAAACGTTCAACACCATGACAGAACATCATTGAGCCATATTCCCTTCAGTCTCTTTTCTCTGTTTCCTCTCTTTTGTACAAAATATTCACTCACGAGCTCACGGAATTAAAAAATAAAAATACTGGATCAGTTTAACTTATGAAATAAAATACTAAAAAAAAAAAAAATTCAAGTACTTCTTGTGTTTGTTTTCTGAGGAGGACAAAACAAAAATTGAGGAAGAAGAAAGGAAGAGAAAACAACCCCCCCAAACATCTTTCTTTTATTTAGTTGCATTTTAGAAAAGACTCGTGTCCCAAAACGCTTGCTGTGTTTGCCTATAATGCTAAACATTCATCCGCACATTCAAAGTCAGAAACATTTCAACCCCCAAAAACAGCCTCCTTTTTTTTTTTTTTTTTTTTTCCACCCTCGATTCTCATTGACTGGACTTTGCCAACTTTATTGCTGTTCTTTATCGGTTTTTTCTTTATTCATTTTCTTCATTTTCATTCGCCTGTTCTGAAACCAGATTTTGACTTGGCGTTCAGTGAGATTAAGGACTCTGGCTACTTCGTACCTCCGGTCCCGTGTAAGGTACATATTGAATAAAAACTCTTTTTCCAGTTCCAGGGTCTGATACTTTGTGTAAGGACATCTTTTCTTCCTCGTGGAGCGCGCATGAATCCAATTTGCGACGGGATTGTCTGAGAAAGAAGATATTTTTTTTTTTTTTTGAAAAAGAAATCAATGTATACAGCTGCCTTTCTTCCCTCCCCCCTCCACGTCCTAGCGTGTCCATAGAAAGAAACCTGTTTAATTAGCAGATCTTACCTAAATATTTTAAGTGACCTTCAGAAGAGTTTAATCTGTTTATTTTGGAGGGGTCATTTCCTTTTCTTTTGCTGCTGTTCTCACATAAAAGTTTCAGTAAATAAAACTGTAGCAATGGGTTTAAAATAATAATTATCCACATGACTGCTACTAGCAGTAATCTAAGAACATAGTCATAAAAAGTCAAAATTCCCACCATTTCATAGGCCCATAAACTCTTTTTACAACCTCAGCTCTCCAACACTTTCCCTCGAAGCTCTCACAGACCTGGAAAGTCCAGTTTATTTTTGTAATATCTTAAAATGACACTCGAGGTGCCCCCCTGGCTCCCAGAAATAGCTTTTTCCTAGCCTTTAGGACCTCGCACAGCCCCACTCGGCTGGGCAGAGAGAGTGGTGCTCGCCTCCTTCGCTCTTTCCCCGTTTTAGGGAGCTCCCTGGCAGCCAAAAGCCAGGCATTCGCCCCCTGATTCCTCGCCTGATTTTTATCACGAGGGTGCCTGGCACCGGCCCGCGTGTAATAAATAGAGGTGTGAGATAGGCAGCGAGATACAGAGCCACAAAGGTGCTCCCAGCTGCTGCCACCCAGCTCAACACTCGAAAACCGCCTTTCGAGCCCAAAGTTAGGCCAGGAGGTGCAGCCTGCACATGGTGCACCCCGGGCCCCCCCTGCTAGCCCCACGGCTGGGGCTGAGCCCAGCTCCAGCAGGGGTTTTGCAGCACTTTTGGGGCAGAGCCGGGTCCCCGCTTGCAGGCTGGAGGTGCGGGTGGTGCTGGTGGTTACCTGACCCCGCTGCTGCCCCCCCCTCCCCGTGTTCAAGGTTTCGTGGTGCTTGTTTTTTTTCCCTCCCTCTCTCACTTGGGCTGCAGAAGATGTTTCTTCAAGTGTATGGTCCAATGTCCTGCGCTCGCTGCCTTTTGCCCCCAGCTGCCTGCGCGCACTCAGCTCTTGCCTTCCCCATCCTAATTTTCCTCCTCGCTCTTTCTCCCCCCGGCCCCCCCGCCCAGGGTACCCACCTTTTCCTTTATTCCCACGTGCTGGGATATTTTAGGAACAATTGCACGGGTGCAGCTCCTCTTGATTTTTCAAACAGATAAAGAGACACCTCTGCATTTATTCAGAGAGCCTCCTTTCCCCTCCCAAACCCCCACAGCAACACGTTCACTTCCAGCCAGCAGCTCGTCCTCCTTCTTTGAAAGTGGAAATATTTGAAAGCAAAGAGGCTTCTCCCCCTGCCTAGCCCCCTCGCACACGCACTCCCTGCCTTTCCTTTCCTTCCTTCCTTTTTTTTTTTTTTTTTAATTCCCCCCAGTGGAAGGTGATGAATATTTGATCAAAGCAGCCAACAGCCCCCCTGCAAAAATAGCCTAAACAGCCCAAAACAAAGTACAGATATTCGCTCTCAGGCTCTGCTAGGCGGACTCTCTCAAACCCCCAGATCTTCCTGCATATCTGGAGTTTTAGGGTCGGGCTCTCTAAGGTAATTTCATTTTATTGAGTACGGTCCTGGAAGCTGTAATGCCTCCCCGGTTGTAAACAAGAATGACTTCGACTTACTAGGGTCTAATTCGTGCTTTTCTTCTTTGTGTTTGCTGGAAGCGATGGCTTCGGACTCCGGGGAAGGAATTGTCTGCGCTGCTCTGTCTCTCAGCTCCCCGGGAGCCGCGTACATGTAGTCCGGGTAGCCGCGGCCGTCCGCGGGGCCGCATTCTGCCCTCCGCCCGGGGAAGGCGTCGGGTTTGAGGCCGTAGGGGCGGCCGCCGGGTGCGAAGGCCGGGAAGGAGACGGCCCCGGCGAGGGGCTCCAGCCAAGTCCGCATGTACCTGGGCTCGGCCCCCACGGGCGCCTGGGGGGCGTACGGGTGGTAGCCCACGGACGACTGGGAGTGCACGGGAGCCCAGGAGGTTGTAAAAACGGCCGGCTTGGGGGCGAAACTGCAGGAAGGAAAGTCGGCACAGTCCGGGACTAATCCTGAAGGTCTGGCAGCAGCCGGGTGGGAGGCAGTGGTGGGGAACCTGGAGGCCAAGAGCTCTTCGTTTTCATGGCTTATCAAGGAGTCTACATAGTAGTTGCTTATGGGGCCAGAAGCCGACATGGTTCCCCCTCTTTTACATTCATAAGATTATTGTATGAACTGTATGTGTACTTTTTATCTTCTCATAGAACAATCAGGGCAGGTAATTATTTTTTCAGCCTTTCCCAGTTTGCCATTGGCTGCCCGCCCTCACGTGATTGTATTTACCCAAAAATATAGCGTGGATCAATCCGCAGGTCTTTTTTTAATAGCGCCTATGCGACCTGGCTTTTGCTAAAAGCTCTGGAAATAACGCGGAGCGGGGGAGGCGGGAGGCGGCTCCGCGGGGGCCGGGGGCTGCCCTGCCCGAGCCGGGCACGGCGACCCCAGGGCTGAGGAAGGTGGAAGGTAACCGGGGAAGGTAGCGCAGGAACTATTTCTTGACGTAATTTGTCTCTGTCCTTCGATTCTGCAGCTCCCAGGCTAGGCTGGCTACGTGAAAATTGAATATCTCGGGTGGCGAGGGGAGCGGGGCGAAGTGGGCTTAGAGTTGGGCTCCCCACAGCACTTCTCCAAAGAACCGTGGGGGGAGAGGCTTCTAGGCACAAACGGAGCTTTTGTCATCTTTTTTTTTTTTTTTTTTTTTTTTTTTTTTCAGCGATGTCTAAACCGTCAGCCTGCCTAACAGCTGAGAAATCTGGGGGGCACAGGCACATCCATTCCTGCTTTGCAAACTAAGTGTCTTCCGGAGGAAAACCAAAATGTGTAGATGTGAGGAGCACCTTTGAAAAGAGGAAGGGAAAATAATAACACCACCACCACTTAAAAAAAAAAAAAAAAAAAAAAAAGGAAAGAGCTTTTGCAGTGAAAGGCTGCATTATTCGGCAAGTAGTCGTGGATGTTTTTATGTCCTTCAATAAAATTTTTACGAGGATCATTTGATTGTTCATAAATGTGTCGTTCATTAAATAAAACTGTAAGACTGACTTTCAGCTATAAGGCGTAGCTGAGGATGAGAACGCTTTTGCGTATTAGGAGCGAGCAACAATGTGTGGTTGGCACATGATTGTTCTGTTTTTGTTTGTTTTTTGTGTTTTTTTTTTTTTTAAACGCGTGGAAACTTTTCTTTTTGCACCAAATCGATTGAAGAAGTTGGGAGCGTTAAAAAATCCGTGATACCCTGCCTGCATTTTGAGAGAATAACCTTTCCTTTGTAAGGGAAGACAGGTAGGTAAATAGCTCACGCCCATTGGAGTCTGAAAGAATGGAGTTAGGCGATTTCTCTGGAAAGAAAGAAAGAAAAAAGATACCTAACCAAAAATAACCCCTCATTATTTATTTTTTTTTTCAAGAAACCAAACAAGAAAATAATAATCTGGATTGTCTAGGCTCTCCAGGGCTATTCATCACCTCGGGTTTTATAGGGCTGGGGTGACATGGTGGGGAGAGAGGGAAATGGTCAAAATTTGCAAGAACAAGAAAAAGTGTGGGCTCAGAAAGCGGTGGTGTTTCCTCCTAGGGAGAGACAGGCAGGCAGGAAGGCACAGGGGGTGGGCAGTGTGTCTCCAGTGATGCAGCGTTCACAAGTGACACACGCTCTGTACAGTCTGTGCAGGTCCCATGAACACACATGACAGAATTGTATTCCTTTTTTTTTTTTTTTTTTTTTTTTTTTTTCTCAGCAACTTGCATGGGAAACTCGAGCATTAGGAGAAAAGGGATTAAAGCAGATCCGGGCACAAACAGGCGAGAAGACGTGATGCTGCGAGGAGAGCCCCCAGACCCTCCAAAGTTGCCTCAGCTGAGCCAAGATAAAATCCTGCACCTTAATTTGAGTAAAAAGCTGCAGCAGGCTGCCCTTGCAGCTGCTAGAAATAAGATTTCCCTCTCGGAAAACAGGGAAGGCTTTAAAAGAAAAATGTGAGGGGGGTGGTGGGGGATGTTTGTGAAGGGATTCAAGGTTTTCCAAATTCGAAGGGAAGAGACATCAACTCGGTCACCCACAGAATTTATTCCTCGTTCCGTTTTAAGTCCCCTGCTTTATGTGAGCCCTTAAAGGGAAATATTCCTGCAGGAGCAGAATGTCTTCTTTGGCCTTTATCGAGACCAATTTATCTGTCAATCACAACTCTCCAATGACGGTTATTTTTATGTTCACGAGAAAAAAATATATATATATGGTCATCATTCTTTTATCTATTCCCATTTTTAAAATACTTACTGTGCAAGGTTGCTAATATACTGGGAGGTGACATGTGCAGGGGAAAAAGCAGCTTGGCTTTTCTACTTTGGTGGAATATTCTAAAGAAAAACCTTACAAAAGAAGGGTTGTCTGCAGACGTATATGCAGAAGGGGAGAGAGAGAAAGAAAAAACAGGCAAAGGGAGAAGGAGAGAGAGAGAAAGACGCTGAACATGCAGAGGGAGAGAAGCACCGAAAAGCAGAGGCAGTGGGGACGTTTTCCAAAGGAAAAAAATGTCAGAATATACCACAGACGAACCACAAAACGAGCAGAAATTACCCAAGCAACAGAGTTATAATGAGGAGCAGCAGTTTTTGTAACCTTAATGCAAGCAGACAAGGTCACTAAATTAGTCGTGGATGGTGCATTTTGGTGTTACACAAAGGCAAACATAATATCTTGCAAAGATTTCTTTTATTTATACGGAAACCTCCAGCACATAGAATTGTTCACTCCCCATATTGTTGTGGGATCTACAAAAAAAAAAAAAAATCATAGCGCTTGTAATACAAACCCCTTCCATTCAGAGCCTGCTCGTCTCTGAGAATTAAGCAGTACAAAGCAGAGATGGAGACACTTCACCTTAAAGCAAACTAAAGACACGGCTCAAGACAACGTTTTCTCCCCGGTTAGCTGCAGAATCCCAAAACACGATGTGAACCCACATGAAATATTCTCCTTTCACGCTTATCTCGACATGAAACCATCCCCATGGATGAATGCAAAGTTACGTGAATAAAGTCCACTCAGAGTGCAGGGCAAAGAAAGCAAGATCCTGAGATATTCTTCTTTTAAGTAGTAGTGGCTCCAAGCAAACATCCACACAGGAATTAAAACACGCCTTGCTATTGAATTCAGCAGCTACAAGGTTATCTCGCATCTTTTATGCACGCTCCAGCTAGACTCTTATGCCTCCACAAAAGCTCCGATACTTGTTTAATGGGAGATTACCTCTTCTGAAATGATGGTGAACTATCAGATCCCTTCCAGGCAGACTAATATCTTTTCCTCTCACCTCCCCTTTTGAATCTGCAGGGGGAAGAAACTTAATTGCATTGAGAAAAACTAACACTAGCAGTCCACAAGCTGTAAGAGCATTTTATTTTGTTTGGTTTTATTCCTGGTGGAGGGAGAAAAAAAATCGCTTCGCAAATTAGGACGTTACAGAAAATCAAGCCTTTGTCTGAGCACTGTCCTGGCCCGTTGACTTCTGACACCTTTCGGAGCTAAATGCTTCTTCCCATGTTCGCCCTGCTCTCTGCAAGTGCTGTGTGTGCTCAGCCCGAGCTGCATCCCTTCCCTTCCCTGGGCTCTCCGCTTGCTTCGAAATCTTTTAGTTTCGCTTTGAGAAATTCTCCCCTGATTGGAAGGAACGGAGACAAAAATAATCCTAATAAAATAAAAAGACAGAAGAGGGAGGGGAAAAAAAAAAAAAGAAAAAAAAAAAAAAAAAGAAACACTACTGGAGAGCCTGCTCACTGAAGTGACACTGCTTTCTTTGATTTTTACATTTAAAAATTTTTTTTTTTTTTTTTGAAAACTGATGGTAGTGAAAAGGCAGCAACTGGGGGTAGGGTGGGGGGCATCCGTGCTGCAACTGCAGGCCTGAGAGCAGGCAGTAGCCGCCGCCTTCCTGCAGAGAGGGGCTGCGGCTCCTGCGCCCGCCCGGGGCACCCCGAGGCCGGGACCGGAGCCGCCCGCGGGGGCAGCCCGGAGGCTCCACCGGGGGGCCCGGGGACGAGCAGGCACCGCGCCCCCCTTGACAGGCAGACAAACGGAGCCTCCTCGCACACACACACACGGGGAGGGGAAAAGGAGGGGAGAGAGGAAAAAAAAAAAAAAAAAAAAGAACAAGCGCATTCCCCCGCTTTCCCTTGGTTCAATTAACACTGTCAAGTTCGGATTAAAAAAGAAATCGGCGTTTTCTCGCCGCTCCTTCCCCCCCGGCCCCGCTGCACACCTCCAGCCGTGCCGGAGCAGGGAAGGGAGGTGCTGGTTCATATCTCTCCATAAGCGAAACGAAAGTCAGCCTGCAGCCAGCGCCAACTTCCAGCCAGCAGCACGCCCCTGCGCCTGCATCCCCAGCCCCAGCCCAGGATAAAGTTCCCTTCTTTCCTCCGCTTTGTCCTTCCCCATTCCCTTCCTCTTTAGCCTGCTCAAGTTCTTTCTGTCTTTTGTTCCTTTTCTTCACCCCTCCTTTTAATTTATTAAAAAAAAAAAAAAAAAGAGAGAGAGAGAGAGAGAGGGAAGAAACTGTACACAATAGATTGCACGAATGTAAAGCAGACTCTCTGAAGAGGCTGCGAAATATTTCTTGATCCCCCAGATGCCTCTATTTATTCCAGGATTGTCTGTTAAAGTAAATAAATATGGAGAAAGATTAATTTCAGGTCAGATACCATCCATGGTTCTTGCAGCAGCGCGATTGCAGGCTATAGGCTTTGCCTTTCCCCTACTAAATTCTTTGGCTGCTCAAAAATCATATTTAATCAGGGTTTCTTACAAGTTATCATACGGGGAAAGCTCCCCAGGACAACAACTGACCAGTGGAACTTGCACGCACAGCGCCCTGTATCAACCTAACTTCAAACCTAACCCAATATGGGAGTCATAGCTAAGGCAAATAAAATCAACGTTCAGTTAAAAGGACACTGCAGGAGTTTTTTACCTGCTTAAGTGCTTTCTCCCCCCCTTCTGTTTGTTGCTAAGAATTCCTGTCTCTCCAGTGTTGGAGGTACGGGTAATAGACAATAAATTCCGAGGTGCAATTAAAGCTCAGAACAATTTCTTTAAGTGTGTTATGGTGTCCTTTTCCAAAATTTCAGGTCTCCACCAGACGAAGCCTACTGCAGATGTTCGCAAACAGCAGCTTGTCTGCAGCAGCCGGGGAGGGCACGAAACGAAGCCCCACGCCACGCTGAGGCATACCAGGTTAGCTCGGTTTTGGGTGTGATATGAAATGCAGGTCAAGAGAAGGGGAAAAAAATTTCCCAGAGAAGTAAATTAAAAGAAGAGCAAGAAAACAAGCCTGAACCCAGAGAGGCGAACTGTATACTGCCTGAAGAAACATATTTCTATACTTCTCCCTTTACATTTATTATGTTTCTGTCAGACACCCTGTAATTAGCATAGATAACTATAGTTGCAAGCTCCAAGTTGTGTCTGCAAATTCTATTGTTTGGCTGCTACAGTTGCACACCAGCGAGCTTGAAAGCGAGCACAAGGTGTTAGGAAGAGTCTGGTGCCCTCAAATAAGACAATAACCCCACAAAATGCATGGGGGGGCGGGAGGGAGGCGGAGGGGCGAAGGGTGCTGCTTTAGGCGATGGATTCCAGCCCAAGCTGCACCGCAATATCTCTGGCCTGGTGCAAACGTCTCCTCCAGGAGATCAGCCCAGTGCTAAACCTGCCTGTATCTGCCACAGATATGGCTTAAAATACAGAATATTGAGGCGATGCCCCGTTCCTGTCCTCATCCACCCCTCCTTTCCAAGCAGCTCCATGCACAGCTCCTCTGCGGAACCAGCTGCCTCTGCAAGGACTTGGTGGACACCCCGACACCCAAAGGGAACGACCTGGTGCGGGGACATTTACTGCCACACGCGGCTCCCCCCCTGGCAGCCCCGGTCCTTTTGCAGCCCCAGAGCGGGCACATCTCGCAGGGAGGTGCTGAGCCATCAGCAGACTTGCTCCAAGTCCAGCGGAGCAAATATCTGCATAAACCAGGATTGCTTGTTTGTTTTCTTTCTTTTTTTGGAGGGGAAGGAGGGGGGGGACCAAACCAGAATATAGCCCACTTCTTCCCCTGCTGCAAAACGGGAGAGTTTATCAACGCAACCCCATCTTCCCACAGCCTCCTACTCAACTTCTCCGACCCATTGCTTTGGCTAGGAGGTATTTTGCAAAACCACCCAAAGTCATTCCTAGCAGCAAAGGATAAAGTTCATACATAGGCAATGCGCTCACACACACGCACACACACGAGCAAAAGCCTCCAGGTTTTAAAATTACACCTGCTGGGAGAGGAGCATTATACAAAGAGACGCAAGAAAAATTATGCAATCCAGCGTATCGTAATATCTCTAATATTTTACTCTGATAACAGCATCAGAAAGTGCATGAACATTAGCAACAAAGCAAACAATATTACGTGAAGAAAGATGAAGGCGAACAGCATGGTGTCTTTTTGACTACCCATGTTTTTACATAAAAAACAGGCACATCTATACAAAATAGTTGGAGCAATAAATTCCCACCGTCCTTCTTCCTGATCTAATATCATAATTAAAAAACAGTAGGGGAGATTTTAACTTTTATTGCATTTCTGGAGTTGGGTTGCTAAACATATATTAACTTTAGATTCTTCTCTTTCTCTCCAGGGGGGTGGTCTCTCAGAAATAAAATCAATCTTAATATACAGAGAATAGATATTGTTTTGTCTTGTACATGCTGTTAGAAGAAAGGGAAAGAAATCTGCAGATAGTTAATACAGAGAAGGCAAACTCATCATACATGTAATGAATCCTTTAAATCATTCAATTATCACAGCACTAATATCAAATAATTATGGTTAAAAGTACCAGTAATCAACCTTGTCCCTGTTGAAATATTAATTTACAGTATTGTGAATGAGCTTCTTCCATTTTTTTTCTTCCCTTACCCTTTTTTGAACTCGCTTATTACATTTTTCCAGCCTGGTGCAGTCAACCTAAAATAGTGATGAAAATAGCCGTACTCCATGCAACATTGCTTTGAAC
>NC_140154.1:1452061-1486619 GCF_964035555.1 Netta rufina
TTTTTTTTTTTTTTTTTTTTTTTCTTTTCGTGAGCTGGGGTTGTATGAAATAGATTTGCCTTTATGAGCTGTGTGGGTACATATAGGTAAATTCGGAGGTAATTGTAATCCCATATACACTCTCCTCACTCTACTCACTCGTATACATATACACACATACACTTTGCAAAGGCAAACGTATTTCACACGTACATAAATAAACACAGCAAATACTTGGGCTTTGAATTTGGTCATGAGAAAATCCTGGCACCAGCAGTCGGCCAATATTTATGTCTAAACTGTAAGAAAGAGCAAAGCGTATCCTGCGATTGCAGCAACGTCCTCCGCACTGCAAGAATGCCAGCTTCGAGAAATTCGCTTACTAGAAATAAAAACTTTATTTGGCCAAATGCACCTTCAAAATCTGCTTGTGTGACATGGAACCACTTTCGCATTTGCAGAAATCCTTTTATGTTACCAAGCCCTGGAAATCCCCTTTGAAACACTATCTTCCCCCAAATGCTTAAATTACATTAGAAAGATCTCTTACCTTCTGCACGAATAAAAAACCTGGTTCAACATTAACGAAAACTTAAGCTATAGCAGATTTTAAAATGAAACAACAGCAGCAGAAGCAAACAAAATCCGCCCCAAATTGGATCCAACCATTTAAAAAAGCTGTAACCGACACGTAATAGCTTTTAAAACGCAAATATCTGGGAAATCACGTCTTGCTCCACGCACCCATTTTAAGTTTAACATCTGAACCGAAAGAAAACCTTCATCTTAATTTCTTTATTTCTTTATTTCCGCCCCAATTACAAATCAAAACCAATATAATCTTGGTTTCAGGTTAACTCCCACCAAATCCTGTCTTGGCATGGACGTTGCAGGCGCTTTGTGCAGATAAGTTTGCAGGGGTTTTGATAACCTTGACTTTGCGTTTTTGTGTAATTGTAACTCAGCTGTCAGATAATATCATTTCCCTTTGGATGCCGAATGCTTAAAAAGGGGGGTGAAAAACGGTGGTCTGGGTTCTGCTTTTAAAAAGGCCAATTTTGGAAGGGGAAACGCCAGAAGATGGGTTCTGCTGGTGCCACAGACCCCAGGCATGTGTACATGGGGCACACACGACCCACATGCATGCAGCCCTGCATGCACATACAGCGCTGCACACCCCAGACATCCTCCTGCTGCCTGAGCCCTAATTATAGCACAGATCCTGACACACGGCGGATATTTTCATCCACATACCACAGGCAAACCATGCAAGCCGTTGCTTAGATCTGAGCAGTATTTTCTACCAAGAATTTTGCTCCAACTTTTTAAGGAAATTCAATCCTTCCATTCACATGATCGCCACTTATTGACCTGAAAGAAGC
Organism: Netta rufina; assembly: GCF_964035555.1. Taxonomy (NCBI): domain Eukaryota; kingdom Metazoa; phylum Chordata; class Aves; order Anseriformes; family Anatidae; genus Netta; species Netta rufina. The sequence continues at coordinate 1,453,423 of NC_140154.1, forward strand.
CCCTGAATCCACCTAGCTTCGAATCAGGACAGGAACAGACCCGCATATTCAAATACACACAGATTTCCACGCATATGCAATCTCTACAGTGAAAATAAAATGTGGTCAATGAAAGCTTCTTTTCAGACAATCCCAAAGTTAAAACATCTGCTCAACACACAGAAACATTTTTCCCTTCGCAAACAAGACCTCAATTCGCCAGGAAAAAAAAAAAAAAATCTTTTTCCTCTCTGAGTCTCAACGAGCTTCTAAGCAATGAAATGAGCCACAGTGCACAACCCCAGCCTGAGATGTTTGTAACTGCAAATTAGACTCCATGCATTTTCTTTCCTTTTCTTTTTCACCCCTTTACCGAGATTTAACACTGAGCAAAGCCAAAGAAGACAAATTCGCTTAGCATACGGAAATAAAGCATTTGCATAGAAAGCGATATGAAGGGAAGGGGAAAAAACAGGGTTCATCTGCCTTAAAAAACACAAAACCCCCCAAAGAACCCCTCCCCCAAACAAAACCCAAGTCACTGCGATATCAGAGTCTTTGCAAAGCCACCTAATCTCAACACATTCTGCAGCGTTGGTTGCAAGGACATTTTTTTTCCATAAGTACATGCACAGCAATTTTTCTCCATATAAACAGCGAGAGGACGACTTTTCAAATAGCTGACTGCTCTCTTTTTTTTTTTTTTTTTCTTCCTTTCCCTCAGCTCCAATACACATATTTTTAAGTTAACGTTTCTAGTAAGAATATATATTTCAAAAGTCAGCAACAATAAACAACATTATTATGCCAATCTCTGGAAAAGAAGTTGGCAGGATAGAGAGCACATTACTGCATATTCTTATTACGGTTCTTATTAGCTATGGATGATTACTAATTGCCGAAATTAGCTACTGATAATGAATGATTCCCTTACCTTTTGCTTCATTGTCAGAATTGTCAGTGCTGGTGTCAGTGTTTTTATTCAGGTCTTTCTCTGCTTCCGAAGGACTTATTTTGGGTGCTGGGGCGCTTTTTTCTGTTTTAATTTCGTTCGTGGATGTGTTCTGAGTATTATCTGTTTTTGTGTTTTCGGGGAAACTCACTTTAGCCACCGGGGGCGGCGGAGGAGGTGGAGGAGGTGGTGGTGCTGGTTCCAGATGCTCATTCCTTGGGTTCAGGCTCGCCCTGGATTCAAAACTTGCCTCAAACTCATTTGGATTGCTGCAGTTTGACGTCTTCTCCATGGAGGGGTAACCTTGGCTTGCTCGGTAGTAGCTAGGAACGGGGACTTCATGGTCATTTAGGCAAGACTCAGGCATTTGGTTGGGATAGAGGGCTGTCTCTGTGGCATTTTTAGCTCTTTTATCAGCGTTATACATACAGCAAACATTCTCTTCCTTGACATTGGTTGGGAAGGAGCAGGATGGGAGCTGTCTTGCAACAGGTTGCTCGATCCTGTACGTATTTTTGGGGTCACACCAAGTGTCTAGCTGAGAAAGGTAAGATGGATAGGTGCTGAGAGACAAGGTAGCGCTATTCACCTCGTCCCTTTTGGAAAGAGACGGGATAATTCCACAGTTCCTCATGACTCCGCAGCTGAAATCGCTCCCAGGCTGCATGTACATCCCTTGGCTGGAGGAATAATTCTCCCCTCTACAGGTACCGGCCAACGAGTCCATCAAAAACGAGTTAGAAGTCACATTGTTGGGACATGACATTTTCAGAGAGGGTTTTTAAGGAGGAATACTCCAGCCAGGGGCTGACATCTTTTTTTTAGGGGGAAAAAATATCAAGCACCATAATTATCCACGCATCGGTCCCCCCCCCCACCCCCCCCACGTGATGCCCAGGCCAATGAGGATTGAAAATGGCCTTGATGATTCAGACGGGGCCGACGTCACGGGGGTCAAGTTGTCGGGACCGGGAGCGGCACCGTGGAGCAACAGCGACATCTGCCAGCACCGGGCCGGGACCTTCACGTTGAACAAAGGCAGAACCCCGCCGCCCCCGCTCCCCTCCCGCCAGTTTGTTTACCAACGGAGCCACGCGTGGAAGGGGGCGAAGGAGGAAAAAAAAAGCGAGGGAGACCCCCCTTTTTCAAAAAAAAAAAAAAAAAAATCGCGGAGGAAGATTTTTGGAAAAAAAAAAAAAAGAATGATTAAAAAAATTGCGGAGAAAGGGGGACAGAGGGTGAAAAAATCTATTGCCATTTTTTAAAATCTCAGCTCCCCCACTTTCCTTTCTCCCTGTCTTCGTGCCTTCTCGGAATTGGCTTTTTGCGCCCCAAAACCGATGGCGATTTTTAATTGTTGCCTCCCAAACAGAGGACCCCCCCCCTGCACTCGGCTGCACCGTCCCCCCCCGCCCCGGGCACGGGCAAGCTCCCCTGGGCTCAGCCGGCTGCTGAGCAGCTTCTATTTCTTGCTCTTTTAATTCTAATTAAAATTATTTGGGGCTCGGGAGTGGAGGGCTGGAAACGCTTTGGGGGTGCGGTGGGGTGATGCGCTCAGAGCCGCTTTTCTTTGGTTGCTTCGACGGAGATGTGGGAAAAGAGGGGGAAAATTGGGGGAATAATTCAGAGAGCTGCTTGCTGCCCTTCAGCCAGGCATTTCCCCGAAATCCCGAAGCCCAGACTCCTTAAGCAGGTTGGATTTTTCCCAAGCAGCATTTTTTTTTTTTTTTATGAAGAAAAAGACAATAAAAGCCTAGGTTGCCTTTCTTATTTCCCCATTTTCCCTCAGCAAAGCAGCTTCGCCTTCCCTGAGCCTGCAAAGACAGCTTTTTTTAATTATCCACTTTCATTCCGAACTGTCTTAAGTTTCTGGGCGAAAATGGCATGTGTGGTGTCGTGCACAAAAATGCCTCGTGGAGGGGAAAAGGGGGTCGAATTTGCTCAAAGGGAGCGACTTTTCAGATGGTGAACTGCACGAGTGCGGTGCTGTGGTGGGTTTCTCCCCTCCTGTCTCTCTGTCTGTCTCTCTGTCTGCTCCTTCTTTCTCTCTGTGTCTCTTCAGGAAATAAGAAGGGGGGGAGAAAAAAACCCAACCTGGGACTCACTAAACATCGTTCAGAAGAATTGGCAAACCGAAACTTTCCCGGTTTGCTAGGATTTTATTACTTTTTTTTTTTTTTTTTTTTTTTTTTTTTCTTTCTGGGGAGATTACACGAGGAAAGTTACTTTTCTCTCCAGTATTTCCTCTCTCCTCTTTTGTGGCGAAATTCGCTGCGATGGGAACTCAAGTTGTTGTTTTCATTTAAATTGCACCATCTCCGAGTAAGATTTGATGCCTTAAATGCGACGGAATTGAAACCTTCGTGGTTATTGTGCCCCCTCTCCCAACCGTCTTCTCTTTATTGGGTGTTTTCTAGATCGTGTAGCCATTAAACTCTATAGTTTTTTCATAATTTTCCCGGCGTGTTCCTGTGTTGGCGGGTGAGCTCTGATTCTAGGTGAAGCGGCGGGTTAGGGCAATTGAGAATAAATAAATAAAAACTGAGATAGCCCGGAATTTCAAGATCATTACGATTAGAAAGACACGGGTTCAGAGTCACTTTCAAGGGAAACAAAAAGAAAACGCCACCTTTCATAAGAAAAGGAAAAAAAAAAAAAAAGAAGAAGAAGAAGATAAAGAGAGAAAGAAAGGGAAAGGGGAAAAAAAGAAAAAAGAAAGGGAGCAAAATAGTGAAAAAAAAAAAAAAAGTACATTGTATCACAGAAAGTGGAACTTGACCGTTTGGGGTGATTTGTAACGGTTTAGAGTGAAGTACTGCTTGAATATTCTCACGTCTTCAAACCTGTTTTCCCAAAGATTTTCAAAAGCAGGGCTGTAAAATTCCCCTCGACTTAACTTTCAAGAGACTTGCGGGTCTACTCTCCGCATCAAGTGGGACAAGTTTAAATATCTTAGGCCGAGAAAGCCTAAAAGTGCATAATACTATTTCGTGTGCCCTCTTCTCCAGCATAGTAAAAGCTTTCGTAGGCTTCAGACGCCATTTGGTTCCCCTGGAAAGCTATTTGCGACTTTATTGCCTCTATTTGTGTTATCTGCATAGGTCTTTTTAAAACAGTTTGATAGAAATCGTTCAATTTTATGATATCCAACGAAAATTCCACATAATATTTATAAGCAAAGAATAAAACTTTAGTATGGGAGCCAATATTTTCTCATTTATAGGTGATGAAATTAAAGACCAATGCAATTTTGCATTATATTGCTTTTTTCCCCCGGTTTGATTTTTTTTTTTCCCTCTTCTACTTTATTTTTGCAGCTGATGTGGCTAGCCAATAATTTATGCTGCTCAGTCAAACAGTTACACATGTGCATTTTTTGGGACACCAAAATTTGACCTCATAGTTTCCTGTATTGTCTGCCTAAGGATTAAATATGTTTTCCTGATTTTTTCGCCGTGTATTCTGGTGTGCTTTTGTCGAAGGAGATATTAACGAGTTGCACGGAGCACATCAGAGGGAAACGTGACATTAAATAATTCGAATTTGCTTCTCCGCAAAGCCAAGCGCTTCACAATAGCATCTCGAGCAAACCTCCCTATCCAGGTTGCTGGAGAGAGAAAACGGTGGTGGAAATCTCATCTTTTATGAATGTGTAAATGTTGGGAGTATAAAACAAAGATTTACACTGTTCACAGGCGTTTTGTTTACCAGTTTTTGCCAGCACACGCTACTAGTGAAAATGCTGGGGAAAGGTTGGAAGCCTCTTCCACAACTTGCTCATCAGCATCTTCGGGAGCAAAGGGGGCCGTGTAAATATACAATCAGATTGTTCATAAAAATATTACACGAGCATATTTCACGACTTGACCATGATGGCTTTTTGGCCATGGAAAAAAGAAAGTTGACGTTAGCAAGCAGCACAGAGGCGTCTCCAGGAGACCGAATATTGTTTAAAGTTAAAAATAATTAGAAGTATGATAAACATGGGTCATTAATGGAAAGAGAAATAAAATTCATCAGCCTAAGTGGAACCCCCGTTGGGAAAAATGCTTTACTCTAATTACAGAAAATAAATACGAACAAATGCTATTAAAACTTAAAAGGAGAGAGTCTACCCATGGTAAGGACTTTAATAACCTACTTTGAATTTTACACACTTTTCGGGGAACAATATCCACGCTCGACGGCCGCGCACCCGGGCTGCCAGCCCGGTGCTTTTCCTCGAAAGCTCGGGGCTGCGAGCGGGTCCCGGAGCAGCCCCGTCCTTTCCCTCCTTCCCCATCACACTGGGCACCCCAAAGTGCGGTTTGCCCCCCTTGTTCCCGGCTCCGAGGAGAGGATGCGCGGAGCGGGCGGCCCCCGGGTCCTTCCATTGTCCCTAGTGCCGCAGACGGAGCAATTGCCCTAAAACGTCCCCAAAGCAGCGCCCGGCAGACCGGGGAAGCCAGACAGGGACGAGGGGAGCAGGGGGGAGCAAAAATGACAGCAAAGCCCCTCTTGTGCCCGGGAGTACATAAACGTGTACAATCGCCAAGACAAAGAATCTCTCAGACTTCCACCCAATATTTTACCTGTCCCCTTCTCAATCTAATTATTTAACCGTGAGTTATGTGGAGAAAGTACTTCTTATGCCCATTGTATTTTTTACCAAGTTTTCTTACGTTTTTATTACAAACATTCATTTTCGCTTCGAGGAAGTATTTGGTAGCAACACTTTAATGATTACCTTAAATTTGTATTTCTGCCCGGTATTATGCCCCATGTTGTAGCGGAAATAATTCTGATTTATGACAAAGTACACTGGAGTACAATAACAGCGATGCAAAAATAAAACCCACGCCTTTATATGTTGGCTTAGAAACTGTAAACTATCACCACAAGAAATCTATCAAACTTTACAATCCCTCTTACCCTGCTTCCTTCTTTCTGAGTAACTTAAGTCAAAGAATTATGGAATGATATTATGTTCCTTGAGGTGGTATTGAAAACCGCGTTCGAGATTTTCTACCCCCAGCATAGCAGGCTGCAGGCACCCAAATACTGGTCTGGGTCCGGACCCCTTCCCCTGCCTTTGATCATGAGGACAAAATTTGGAAAGTGTAATTCATCTATAAGAAAGAGCGGCAAGGGTGACAGAGCGCAATAATGTGACACGGGGATTTTGCAAAAGTTTATTCAGTGCTCAAGTGTTTCCTTTAATTTTCCAACCGCGTTAACAAACTTAAATATTGCCCCCCAAAAAGGGGTAATTGTTTCTCGCAGAGGTGGGGAGGTCCGTGTGGGAGCTCTAAAAATGTGGATTATTGCACGTTTCGAAAATTAAAGGTGTTTTTGTCTGGGCAAGGCTCGCGGCCGCGCTGCGGTTTATAAGCTGAAAAAAAACGAAGCGTTTGATGGAAATGTGGCGCAGCTCGGGATTTCGGAGAGCCCCTTTTATAAAGTTAAAAAGCGAAGTTGAAAGAGACGAAGAGTAACGATGAAAGGTAAAAATTGAAAACAATGAAGGACGTGCTAAAATGTGGCTCTGCTGCTCTGAAAGTTAACAGCAAACCTCAAAGAACTCCTATTTTACCCATATGACGATAGGAAAATAATTTCTTTCAAACTTTGTTAAAACGCTGATAATTTAACAGGCTTCTTAAGGCGTGTTTGAAGCGGCAACTCCGGTCTGCTGAGCGCTTCAAAATAAACATTATTGTTTCAATTACAATTTTAACAGAATATGGAGAGCACCACGAGGACGGACTGTTAACACTCCTGTTTCTCGTCGAAAAATAAAAAGAAGCAATTGGAAGAAAAATCTGAATAAAGACAAATTTCACACCTATAGCATTGGAATAACCTGCGGATAATGGGGCCACAGCCCGAACACTTTGTTTTGCACGATTTGCCTAAAATTTGAGGCTCTCCACCTTCCAAACGCAGATACCGCCGTAGAGGTCGAGACTGCTGAGAAATATATGTGCAGAGAGAGAATTTTATTTCAAAATCACCGGAATCCTCATTTATTTTATTTTCTAATTTTTATTTTCTCGTACCTGAAGTCCTCAGCCTGGAAGAAAACCTCGAATATCTTCTGCTTTCTTAATCACACGCTGGCTGCAAAGCCCAGCGTGTGACACAGAGTTTCGGCTATTTTAGCCGTCATTTGTACAGTCACATACGGTTTATATCAAACACATCTTTAAAGCAGAGGACTGCAGATTTGCTTAAGCGTGTATCACTTAATTCAAAGAAAGGGATTAGGCCGCTTTTTAACAATTAAAACGAACGAATTTACTTTGCTACTTGTAGCACATAAACAATTGTAATGTTTACATTAAGTCTTCCCCCTTTTTTTTCGAAAATGAATAAAGTTTTTTATGGGCTCCATCAGCAATATGCTTCAGCCTAATTCCTCAACTCCAGATAAAAAAAGGCTTATGAGGTTGCAAACCACATTCTCGTGGTTTCATGTTGTAATTTAGAAGTTATCAAAAGCAGAGGAACGTGCTTCAATCTAACATATGCTGTGCATCCGCATATTCCCCAACTTTATGAAAGGCGTAGAGGCAAGGCCTTAATGAGCCGCCATTTTGGGGCAAAATAATATGTCATCATTTCATATTTTTCCCGGACAGCAGAGGGGCAGTGCAGCCCTGCAGCCCCCCCCCCCTTCCTCCCAGTGCCCTATTTTCTGGGGGGTTACTGATTTTTTTCTTTGTGGGTCGGGAGGGTGGGGGAGAACTGAAGCACAACTTTGCAAACGCTTTGCCTCAAATCCGCAATTCCTTCCCCAAAGTTTCATTCCTCGCCCCCCCCCCAGCCTCCCCCACCTACCCCCCCCCCCGCCGCACCCTCCCTCCCTTGCTTGCCGGTGGCTCTCCCATATTTCAGCAGCAAACTCGCCGCCTGTCCCCCCCCGGCAGAGCGGTGCTTCAGGAGAACCGATTTAATCGCCTCTCGCCGAGGTTATGGGCCACCAGGGTCCCAGGCAGAGGGCTCCGGGACTTGGGGCGAGCTGCCTGCTTGCCTCTACCAGCCCTGCCTCTCCGTCGGGACCAGCTATTGCTCCTATAAAAGTTCCTCGTACACAAATAAATGAATTCACCCTAGGATCCACAGGCGAGGATTAGCTCAATTGATGGTCGATTCGAGTCCACTTGCCAAAACCACTGGCTTTCTTCTTCGCCTTTTCTAATCCCAGCTCTGGCCAAGTTGCAAACCAACGTCAAACCCATGAGGAAAGTGCAAATGGTCAAAAGGATGGATTTCCCCTCATGGCTATTGTTTGCCGCTCTTGCTGAGTTGTTCAGCTGAAGTTGGTTATTTACATGCCACCAAAGAGGCTTCGCCTTTAGGACGGCTCTTAGCGCACCGTCAAGGTTACGTGCTCCTGCCCGGGGCCCTGGCACCTTCAGGAGAGGCTGCGTGGGGTCGTGGGGTGCCGGGTGTGCAAGTGGGTGCGTGTGCAAGCGCGAGTGGGTGTGAGCGGCCCCGTCCAACACCAGGAGAATCCCTGGACACTTTCATCCAGCATTTGCAGCTCCTGCAGCAGACCCCCCCCCCGACTCCAGCCCCAACCCTGCTTTTCTTTCTTTTCTTTTTTTTTTTTTTTTTCTTTCTTTCTTCCTTTTTTTTTTTTTTTTTTCAAAAATGGAAATGATTTGCTTTGTATGGAAGCCAACATAAGTGAACATTATTATCCTGCAAGAAGCCAATTAGAAGCCTGCCCCCTCGCCTTCTTCCCTCTCTGCAATATTTCACAACAAAGTAAGCCAGAGCTGCTTCCAATATGTTGTGTATGAAATCCAGGGAGCAATAGGAAACAGGTTGGGTTGGTGTGTTTGTACGTCACATGGAAAGGGCCTTCGTAATTAGTCTGGGTGTCATTAACGTAGGCACAGAGCGAGCTCCCCAGCCTATGAGGGAGGCTTTATTGTGATGGACATCCGAGGTAGGAATAAAGTTGTCTGATGGAGATGCCTAAATGCGTGCTGGGAATTAAAAAAAAAAAAAAAAAAAAAAAAAAAAAACTTGTAAAACTTTTACGCCAAACAAAGTTATAAAAACTTTTCATGCGTTAAGATATCAAAAGGTTTATAACAATAATAAAGAGAGTGTGCCGGGTGTGTTAAACCTGCTTCGAGATGCATTAAATGCTGCGCGGCTGAGTTAAATATTAAGCATCATAAACGCCACACAGGGTTCAATATTTGGGTTTGGGTTTGCTGTTTTTTTTTTTTTCTTTTCTTTTCTTTTTTTTCGGGGGGAAACTGTGGGTCCCCGCAGGCGACCCCCCCGGTTCTCTGGAGGCGGGGCGGCTGGGGAGCCACGACCCTCTCTGATTCCTCTTTATTACGAAAGGGTTAAAGGTGATGGACTTGACTTTATTGAAGTTCAAAGACATCAAATATTCACATTTTTTCTTCCTGTGGGTCTCATTCCCACCTCTGATTCCCCGGCCGGGCTCGGAAAACCCCTCGCCGAGGCCTTCTGCGGTTAACAGGGAGCCGGCCCCAAAACCCGGCGCCAGACCCTATATGGCCCCTCCATATAGGTGCACGCACCCCGGCCGCGAGATACATATGTCTAAGCCCTGTTTCTGCTTGTCCGCTCCCCCGGCGTGGTACCCAAAGCATCCTCAGTGACCCCCCCTGTCCTCCGCCAGCCCCTCCGCCCCCCTCCCCAGAACATTAACAGCCCTTTTCCTACATGGCACTGATGCTTAATGCTGCTGTAAACTCCCACATGGTCTATAAACTTGGATTTTACAACTAGCATTCCATTTTAGCTCGCGAAAACTTTGAACTAGGCCTACAGTTTCATTGTGCTGCAGTTGAACTGGAGCCTTGGAGGAGGGAGGGGGGGGAGGAAAGGAGGGAGGAAAAAAAATTCCCTGGGCAAGACTCCCTTATTTGTTTACTATTTACTGCGGAAGTCTTTTCCTTTAGCCAGACGGGGTAATTAAGAAAAATTAAGCTGTTTAGTGCTGCAGTCTTTATTACAACGTCTAGACTAGCCGCTTTTGTCCGGACAGCCGCTGCTGTTACGGAGCATTAACTGCCGCTTCTGACCTCGCGATATTCACCTTATTGCACCTCTCTTTGGTTTTCCTAACCTTGGGAAGGTTTGGCAAACACTCATTAAAGAAAGGTGCTTTGGGGGTGGGCGAGCAGCCCCCTCCCCACCCCCGGTTTCTTAAACGTAAAGCTTAGGCGAGATTTCAGGCCGGGGACAAGCGTCCTTTCAGCCCGCAGGCTTTGCAAAAATAAATAGAAGCAAATAAAGAAGCGCTTTGCCATCCTCCAGCCCCCCCCCCTTTTTTTTTCTTTCCCTCCCTTTCCCACTCTTTTAATGAGAAACATGCCTGCGAACATCCTTTCAAGATCATATCGTGGCGTAAGGAGGACGGGTCTATCACGAAAGCCGAAGTTGGTTTTCATTTATTTGCGCGGAGGGGTGTTTGTGTGTGTGCAAACTAAGAGCATTTTTGTGGGTTATAATTTTTTTCCCTACCGTTGTCAAATAAAATCAGAAGACACCATCAAAGTGTTTTCATTCAACAGGGTTGTATTTAAAAGCAAGTATGAGAATTTTACAAGAACACGCTCAATGGATGGGAATATAATGTGTTGTTCCTTTTGCTGCTGTTTTTTTTTTTTTCCTTTTTCATTCGCTTTTTTTTTCCTACCCCTTCTTCCATATGCACAATCCCATCGCTCCACATCAGAAAGCAGGAGACTGGAAACCTCAAACATACCCCCCCCAAACCCCTAAAACAACCCTCCGAATTGTTGTATTTACACAAAATACATGCACCACATCACCAACGGCATCTTCTGGATTTCTTTGTCCTCGAAAACGTTGTGTTGCTTTTCAGACACTGCGAGAAAAAAGTCATTTTGCAAACAGAAAAAAATCACTTTTATGCCCTGTGCCTGGGAGTTGAACTTGTTTTCCTTAAGCAGGAATTTAAGTACTTGACTTTGCATTTGTGCTTTGTAGGTATAAGGTACGTTATCCTTGACTTTTGGAAATGCAGCTCGTTTCTTGGTGTAATTAGAGTTTCTTACCTCCTTTTTTTTTTTTTTTCCTTTTTCTTTTTTTTTTTATCCTTTTTTTTTTTTTTTTTTTTAAAAAAAGAAGACTAATATATTGTTCTCATGAAAATGCAAAAAGATTAACTACAACCGGAAAACAGACAAAGACATCTGGAGCCAAATTCAGGGTAGGATTACTGGGCCAAGAAAAATCCTATAAATTTCAGTTCCGTGATGAACACAATGAACTCCACAACAAACGTGTGCTCCAAGGTGGAGGTTTCATATTAATACCAGTCCTATTAGAGCAGATTGCAGCGAGTCACATGAATATGGATGATGATATTTCTGATATGCATTCAGGTATTTAAACTCCTATAGAAGAAACCCACACCACAATGACCGCAAAGAGGCTTTTAAGAGGGGAAATTCTAATAAAATGGTCAAATAAAATCATAATGTAGAACAGCTTGCAATGTCTTTATTTGCCACAGAATTTCACAGAGTATCCCGGGGACTCGCTTTACATACACAAAGATACTTTTTTTTTCATTATTTTTTTTTTCAGGATTTTTTTTTTTTCTCTCGATGTTCTTCGTCTCCCATTTCCAGGAAAAAAAAATGCGCTATGAAATTTATTTACAAACCATTTCAGAGACTGTTATTGCAAATGCATTTTCGTCTGGATTTTACCCCCTCCCCACTGAAAACGTAGAAATGAAACTGCATAGAATATATATGTATATATATACACACACTCACTTCTATATATATATGCATATATATATTTTTATATATAAAGGGTGCATGGGGGAGGTGGAAATAATGATCTTCCTTCTGCTAGGGACAGATATTTAAATGAGGTTTCGACAACAACTCTTGGCATGGAGAGCAGAACACAGATGACCGGGGTGGGTGTGAATGTGCACACGCACACACAAGGACACACATGTCTGTGTGTGCATTCTCACCCACACACACACACACACACACACACACGCACGCACACTCACCCCAGACGAAGTGATTTGATCCTACAGGGAGACTTTGGCCGCTCTTGTGATAACACAGCTGCATACTGAAATCACCGTGGTAGTAACACACAGCACTGCGATTTATTCAAATGGACAGGGTGCCTAAATAATAATAACAATAAAAATAATAATAATAAAAAAGAGAATCCCAACCTGTTCAGGCAAAAAAAAAAAAAAAAAAAAAAAGTTAAATAAAATGTTCATGGAATTCAAGTCCTTTAAGCGGTTAGGTAACTGAAAGAAAAATTCACTCCTTTTGTTACTCAGAACTGTCCCAGACATACAAATGTAAGTAACGAAAAGGCTTAAACTTTGAGGTTGCTTTGTCGACTGAAAGGGCAAACCCATGCTTGCAACTGTTCCTTCCCAATACACATACACTTCACCAGCAGAGGGGATTTGAAAAGATGTTCACAATAAGGGATTTCCAGAGAAATACTGCAGGCGGTCTCTGCTTAATTTTTTTTCTTTCATTCTTCTGTTCTGAAACCAAATTTTAACCTGTCGGTCAGTGAGATTTAACATCCTAGACAACTGGAGCCTTTTTTCTTTGTTTATATAGACATTGAAGAAAAATTCTCTCTCTAGCTCTCTGATCTGGAATTTCGAATAGGGACACCTCTTCTTCCTCGTTCTGGGAGCACCTTAAAAGAACCAGAAGGCAGGGTAAATATCCTAATGCAACACACAGACTCATCTTCACAGCTGACCACATAGATAGGGGCAGAGTTAAGTTATTAATGCACGGGGAGATATCTTCCAGCAGTGAGCAGTTTGCCTATTGTTAGTGGTAGCAGAGGTGAGGTTACACAGGGTCTTAAGGACTGCGTTGCAATTGCTTTCCCACTGCACGGGGTTTAATCCCAGAAACGCATACACATGCAGGCATTTTTCTGTGCAGATAGATTATTTTAAAAAGAACAGCCCGGGACTGGAGGCAGCAGACTGTTGGAGCAGGCTTTAGAGAGGCTGATTGCTGGAAAGAAAATGAAAAAAAAAAAAAAAAAAGAAAGAAAGAAAAAAAAAAGCTCCCGCTCAGCTGCAAATCTGTTATCTGTATAGAAACAGCATGAGCAAGGTCGGAATTATAGGAACTAGATATTATGTTCCGCATAAGTTTTTGATTAACTCCAGTCCTCGCCACACACGCAAAAAAAGAATCAAAGTAGAAGAGAACTCAGCATCTGAGCTGCAAAAGGGGACTTTCTGCTGATCACGAAAGCAAATAGGAAAACAAAACAACCCTCCCCTCTTCCAAAAAGAGCCCCACGCTGAACACTAACTTGCAAAGTTGCCTGGATTCAGCATTTAAAACGCTCCTCTAAGACTGCCTAGAAATCTGAGTGCATGCAAAAAAGAAGACCAAAGCAAAGAAGCACGTAAGTAAAAGCCCTTCCTGACAAAAGCTAGACGCTCCACTAGGCTTGGAGGAGAATAAATGCCACTTTAAACAGAAAGTCTAAGAAAATGCTCCGCTCTGCCTGCAAATTCTGCAGCTCTCCCCCCTTAGCACCACACTCCCACCAAGAGAAAAGACTCACCATACAGTTTTAATTAAAAAAAAAAAAAAAAAAGGAAGAAGAAGAAGAAGAAGAAGAAAACAACACTCTGCATGCATCTTAGTGCCTAAAAGAAAGCACAGGCAGCTAAAGTAGTGTTCTGCCCAATTGCCTTTTACCCTCAGCAACCCGGGACCAAATCCTTTTAAAATGCTCATGTAAGTTCATGATCAAAGTTAATATTTGTCACGATGGTGTGCTTTTAAAATTTCACAGACTCTAAGATACTGTGTCTGCGCCTAACATCTCCATTTTTTTCAAAGAGCTTTTCCCATCGTAAAAATTCTTCTCGTTGGAAGAAAGAGCTTTGTAGGTTATAATAAAATCCTTTGAATGCTTATAAAACTCCACATAAAATTTGACCGACAAAACACACGGGCTAGTCCCTTAACCTTTCCATTTACTGCTCTACCTACTCGAATTGCTGCTTTTGCTTCCTTCCTTGTTGACAGAAGAGGACGAGGCTGAAGACCCTGGATTTGTGTTTTCCTCTTCGTCTTCCGGGTCTATACCTTGGTCTCCGCGGGATGACAGTGCATTGGGTTGGGAGTCAGCCTCCAGTTTGCCCTCGCCCTTCTGCAGGCAGGTCTCAGCCGGGTTTTCCGCCCCGCAGTAGGCATTTTCGAAGAAGCGGTCGAAACCTTGGGGCAGGACAGTGTTTTTGTTCATGCTGGTGTAGAATCCCGTCGATGCCGGGTGGTTGGAGCTGGGGTGGTGGTGGCTGTACACGCTCTCGTTTTTCATTAGCATTTCGGTCATGGTGGAAGGCGGGATGCACTCTCTATGCATCAGATCTTCTGCGGAATAACACGACGCGTAATTGCTTCTATGGTGCCATTTACTTGAGGGGTCTAGACCATAGGAGACCTCTCGCACGGGCTGCACTTGCGAGAGGTTGGTGGAGTAAGGGTAGGAGATTTGGCGAGAGGGGGCCTGTGGCAGGAAAGATGACACAGTTGAAAATTCAGGGACGTAATAGGTACAGCTGGGGAGGTAGAGATTAGAAGCGCAACCTGCCCTTTCTCCAAACTCAGCACTCCTCTCTTTACGCGACTGGGAGCAGAAGTTGCCTAGATTCACTGAGTTAAACATCTTTCTCCTTTTCTTGCTCCTATAGATAGATGTTTTGGATCCGATGTGCAGAGGGGAAAAAATTTGGGAAGGCAAGATGACGCGCTATCCGTCTTAGTCGCTCCGGAGGACACGTGATCCAAAGTAGATATTGTCATATATCAGTTTGGAGCACTTAGATGCGTAGGAGTGGTTCACTTAGGTAAGATCTCAGAGGTTCAAACGATTGGTTTTCAAACACCGCAGAAACATTATGAAAATCAATTGCAGATTTGTATTCATTTTCTTGAAGGCACACCCCTTGTAAGCATTCAAAGCAGAACAAGTACAAGGGGTGGCTTGTGAAGTTGCTTTTTTTTTTTTTTTCCTCCTTCCTCCTCTCCTTCCTATTCGGATTCTGCTTTCTGCTTCTTTTCAGCGGGGTTTGGAGATGGGGTGGGGGCGATTTGGACTGCGGGGGGGGAGGGGGGGGGAGAGGGAGGGTCTTAGGGAGCTCGGACTGTGTTTTTCCACCCTTTTTAATATTTTAATTACGGTGATTACTATAATTTATTATGATGATTATTTCTGTCCTAGCCTCCTCTTAGAAGTGTTCCTGAATAGACTTTAGGTAGCTCAATATAATCTCAGGGAAAACGCTGGAGACGCCTAAGTAAGTTTTCAAACATTTCTCAAAATCTTGCTGCAGGCGTAAACGCGCAGCTCTTCGTACAGCTGGGCTGCTAAATTATAAGTAAATCTCTCTATCTATCTATCTGGGAGTGAGGGGGTTGGTGCTAATTAACAAGCTTCTAACATACGCTAATTATGTTGATCTCTATGTGCACATCAACTATACATCAAGCAGGTTGGCACGGTTTATAGAGAATATACCATTTAAGAATGACAGGGTGCGGGGGATCGTGTAAAGTTTCAAACTTTAAAGTTAAAGCAGGCCTGCCTTAATGACTTTTGATATCGAATTAGTCGTATATCAAGGAATAGAACAAATGAATTAAGTCAATGTCTAATAAATATTCGAAAACCTCCTTTAATGTTTTGTTAAATATTTATTAAGTAAGAGTGGCATATTGAATATTTAATGCAATTGTTTATTGTCAATCAATGAATGTACTTTCAGCAATACTCTCATCATTTATTCTTCCAGCTGAATTAAAAAAGATATTCTTATTAAAGTCATTTGTCTTCTCTCCCACGCCCCGAGAGCCTCCTCTTTCTCCGTCCTCCTGCATTTTGACACGAAACAAACAGGGATACCGAAGTGCTGCCGGCTATTTTGCGAGTTTTGCCAACAATTCTTAGGCGGAAAAAAATATATATATAAAATTAAAAATCCCCAACCCCAAACGTCAAACCCCCAATCTCTTCTGCAACCCCTCTAGAAGGTGCACCTGAAGGACGCGCAGCCTCCGCGCTGCCAGGGGTGCAAGGCTCAGCCTTCGCCTTCCAAAAGTCTTCCAGGAACAGAATCGTCTGCGAGACGCTGCAACAATTGGGTTCGAAGTGGGTTTTCACCTGGCTTAGAAATCATCTGCCGGAGGTGGTGATTATTGTTGCCAGCATTTTTCTGTCGAGCACAGGCGGCTGCATTCACCTACAGATGAAAATATTGCAGCGCATCCACCCCTGTTTTCTTCTTTTCTTTACAGGATGCCACTTAGGGATTTTTTCTTGAATTATCCCCTTTTAAAACGGCCAGTAAAAGGAAGAATAAATAAAAATATTGAATCGCCCGCACATAAACCCGAACCAAAATCCATCATGGGATCTGTTCGGTGGCAGGCTGAATACTTCTAACAAAACTAACACACCGTGAGAGAGTGGCACGTTTTTATTGAGAGTATCTTGTCAAATCGAGTTGCAGTAAATTCAAACAGCGAGAAGGAAAAAAAGGCAAATCTCAGCCCCTTGCTAGAGCGCTGAGCCTTAGAGTTGGGACCAGAAAAAAACCTGGACGGCTGCGATGTTTTCGTTTTGCTCCCCGAAAAAATAATAATAATAATAATTAAAAAAAAATTATAAACTCACCCGAGTATTAACCAATTCACCCCAAAGGAGCATCAGGGGCTCCTAGCCCTGCTTGAGCTGTCCCTCCTGCACCTGAGCATCCCTGGGCACATCCTTTTGCATTTCTCTCGTCTAGTTTTCATTTTATTTCATTTGCTGTCCCCCAACCTGATGTTTACCGCCCCATTTTAACCAGGAGGTAGCTTAATTCCTGGGCGAGATGTAAAGATACGGGGAGATAAAACGCACCTCGCGCAAACAGAGGAGAGTTTCAGCCTCTGCTAGAAATACAGATATTCTGCGATTCTGCAGCAATACATAGCAAAAGAGGAAAAACAAACAAATAAATAAATATCTTAAAAAAAAAAAAAAAAGGAAAAAGAAAAGGGAAAAAAAAAAAAAAAAAAAACAGGAAAAGAGAAAAGTTCATTTTCATTGAAGAAAACAGCCTCGCAAGTCAGTATCTTGCAGCGGAGCAGCGAGCAGGGGTTTTCAAGGCTCCTGAGCATAAATACAGTGGGTATTTCAGCCGGGCTTGCAAAACTACAGTACTTATCAGGCAGTGTGCCCGAATTTCTATGTATTTATTACGAAATCTTGAAGGGAAACATGGCGGCGTCACTTACTAAGATTGTGTGTTCTTCCTCAGGTTGAGCCTTGTTCATCCCCCCAGCGCAGCATCGCACTCATTTTCATTTATTTTCATTCATTTCTGGATTTCCTCCCCCTTCCAGCTTTGTATTTTCTATTTAAGGAGAGCCGTTCTCATAAAACTCTTTTTATAAGGGATCGGGGCGTGTGGGTCTCCCTAAATGTGTGTGTGTGGAGATAGAGATATACACACATATAAATATGTCTGTAATTCCAAAATGAGCTGTGTTTTCCTCTCCAATGCACCGTTTGGCTGATGAATATAGGGGCAAGAACTCTGGCTGCCGAGATGGATTTCTTCAGGTTTGTAATCTGCCCTATTTTATGGCTTGGACGTCGTTTTGGGCAAAACTTTTAATTAAAGTGTCAGCGATCTTTTAACTTGGATTTTTATTGACCAATATTAATACTAACTACAAACTAATAATGTTAAGCTATTGTTTATGAGTGTAATTATTTTTTCCCCAATTCCCTCCTGTTTGCAACCTGCGTGGAGAATACTCTCACTTGATTCAAAGGGGGAAATGCTCTTTAATGTACATTTTTTGTCCTATGTATTCCAGTCCAGATTCCATAGGAAGGCTGTAGGCATGAAGCTCTGCATCCAGGGAAGGAATTAGAGCTTGTTGCTAAAAAAAAAAAAAAAAAAAAAAAAAAAAAAAAAAAAAAAAAGATCTGAGCTGCTCCTTCAACCCAAAACAAAGGCTCCCCCCCCCCCAAAAAAAAAAAAAAAAAAAAAAAGAGAGAGAGAAAGAACACAACAGCAAACAAACAAAAAATACGTGTGGCATAACACTCGCCCTCCCTCCTCTAGGTGCGGGAATAATTTATTGCTCTTCGTAGGTAAATACATCTAAACCAAGCCCTGGTGTCGTTTTGTTTTTTAAACCCAGTTTAAAGTATAGGATTTGCCTGCTTCCTGCAAGGAAGCACAGAAGAGACAGCTGTGGAGTCACAGCACTTGAATTTGACCACCAAAGTGACTACCATAAAACGGAATGAGGGCTGGCGTCTCGCATTCCTTTTGGTTGCCCTTAAAAAAAAAAAAAAAAAAAAAAAAAAGGCAAATTACTTTAAGGCATAGCCATCCAGAACATTTCAATTCCTTCATTTTTAAACCTGCTTCATTTCCTAGCGCATGTGAAAGGTTAGAGCGTGGAGGAGAGAATTAAATAAAACCTGTATTTGCGCTCTTGCAAGGAGAAAAAAAAAATCCAAGGGAACTTGAGAAGGGGGGAAGAAAGGTCTGATTTTGCTTCGAGAGGTTGCTCTGATATGACTGTATGTACGAGGTGAAGCTGCCCTGTCTGGAAGACTTTTTCCCCCCTTTTTTTCCCCATTCTTTCCCAGCCGCAGAGGGAAGGGGAAGGCGGCAGCCCCGAGCCTTTCCCTCCCTGTGCCTTTCGGGCAGGAACCCCAACTGGCTGGGTCCTTCTGTGCTAGCATCTCAGTCGGACTCCTTTCCAGTCCTGGACTTGTCGCTTTTGTACAGAAAGAGCACATTGCAAGGAAAAAAATAAAATAATCAAATACAACTCCCCAAGCCCCCCCTCGCCCTGCTCCGGAGTGAGCACTCATTTGCCTGATATAATGCAAACACTTAACACATTTAACAGCGTTTTCAGCAGGCAAATAGGCAAAGCTCGAAGCTTGTAAGATGTGTTTTGCGTTACTAAAATGAATTTTAAGTGTATGTTAGAGGCATTTCGTGACCAAAAACATTGCAGCAGTTATACCAAAATCAAAACCTTGGAGTTGTGAAAGTTGGCTTTAGCTGATCTGTGTAAACATCTAAAGTTATATTTTGATTTAGGCTAATCCTGTACTTGAGCTCTTCTCAATAAATCATTGCTCATTTTTTTGCTCCCATTGGGGAGAGAAGATCTATTTTTTCCCCAAAGCTACAATTATCTGAACGCAATGTAAATTCGTTAGCAGCCTCCCAACTTCTGTCAAAACTTTCTTGTTTGTATTACCATAAAGAATCCTTTGTCCGAGCCCGTACAGTATGGAAACTTGTCTGGAAGAAGAAAAAAAAATAAGAAGAGAATAGATTTTGTACCGAAGTGACTTACCACGTTACACATTGCTACTTACTGTGGCCTCAAGCTATCTGATGCATTATTTATACCCTGAATCTTTCCCTGTTTCAGACAGATGATCAGAGTTTGCTTTGGCTCCCGGTTTCGGGAAAAATCAGGAGCTTTTCCAAACCTACCCGCATTGCTAACCTGTGCTCACTCGGGGCTGCAAATGCGTTGGAAGTGAGTGCAAAAAACACTTCTTTAGCAGCTGCAGCTCCTGCAGCTGCACAGAGATGTGCCTTGCTTTTGCTAAATAGGCTCAAAGTTCTGATGTCTAATGACTTTGGCCTATCAGATGTTCTCAAACTGATTTTTCCCTCCCTTCCACGACAGTACTACAATTACTTCCTAAGCCTCAGATGGACTTCAAAAAAAGAGAGAGGGAGACGGAAAGAGAGGAAACCCAGGCCAGTAAACAGATTACTAGACACCGCGTATGTGTACAGGAAATCTGAAGGGAGACAATAGCTACAAGTGGGAAGCGCTTGGAAAAGATTATTGTCCCCAAATGGCAAAGAGAGATTTAATTGGATGTAAGCCAGACTGCTAAAGAAAACTATATAAGCTGTGAACAATTCAAAGGGAAAAAAATGACTTAGATCTCTCTAGACCTGAGCTGCAAGTTCAAAATCATGTGGACTTAATCAAGATAAAAGCAGATAAACTATGCTTCCCAACCGCAGGCAGCGCTGCGACTGTCTGGGCTAAAAATGTGCGGCGGGTGCCGGCTCGGGTGGAAGTGATGCCGAGGAGGCGTTAAGAAGAGTTGGGCTCACTAATAACCAATATAACTAACACTCTGCTTGGCTCGGAAGCCAATCAGGCTTCCAATCAGGCTTCCCCCTTTTTTTTTTTTTTAGTTTCTCATCAGCCCACGCGAAGCCGCGGCTCCATCCCCACGGGGCGAGCTCCGGCCGGGCGGAGCGGGACGGGGACGTCCCCCCCTATTTATTTGCTTCTTGGCCTCCCCACGGCCCGGTTGCGGGGGGCTGCTGAAGCACGGGAAACGGCGAGGGTTCGGGAATTCATTCAAGGAAAACTTCACAGCGTGCTGCACTCTTGGAGCCGCTGCGAAATTCAGCCCAGAGGAGACAGGAAAGCCAGAGGAGCTCGTTAAGCAACACCTATTCCTAGTCCTCTCTTTTTTTTCCCCTTCCAAAACTCTAAAAATACTCATTTAAACACAAAGGAAGACATATAAAACACACCCGAACCTTGCAAAAAAAAAATAAAAATCCTTTATTCTCCAGACATTCCTTCTTGATAACTTTAGCAGTGACACTAAAACGTGCAAAACTGTGTAAAAAGTCGGAAATTGTGGCGGCGAAAATGTGTTTTCTGTTGGGTAGCCCGTTTATTAGCAAAATAGCCCCGAAATGCAAAGTTTGGAATAGAAGGTGGGCGGCTAATCCCCCCAGCCTTATTAAAACCGCACACACGTTTGCATGCGTGCTATTTAATCCTTAAATACCCAGGAAATCAGTTCCAAGTAGTGCACTTTAATGCCTTGGCTCCCGCATCCACTTTTTATTATTATTATTTTTTAATATTTTCCACAGCTACTAGCACCTAGATGTATTTCCCTCAGACAACCATTGATCAAAGGGGAATCTCAACAGTTCCCGGGGATCAACTTCAATAGTTCACAATTGCGGGCGCGGCGGCGCTGGGCTCTCTCTTCCATACCCGCATTAATCAGAATAAAATGAAGCAAAATCCTTCAGCTGCTCCGCGGGGCGACGTTTTCCAAAGGCAGATCTCGGTTGCAGAAGATAAGTGCTGCCCGGCAGAAGAAAGCAAGGTAAAGCGGTGGGAGATGCCCATCCCTCTCCACCTACCTATGGAGCCACCGCATGTACCTGCCTTTCCGGTGCTCACGCGTCCTTTTCCCTATAAAATACATCCACGCGTGCAAAAACACATCTATATCTTATTCGAAGTCAGAGAAGCAAAGGGGTCAGGGCACAAAATCTCTAAAAAAAGTTGCTTTACTCTATGCCCTGCTCCAGCATCGCGGCTCCCCAAAGTTCCCTGCTTATCAGAAATGATATCCTCATCTTTTTCCTCACCAGGATGAGGGTTTGAGTGTTTTGTTATTGCCACATTCATCTGAAATAAGCATATACAGAAATTAATGTGGCCGGAGTTCTCATTTAATAAGGTACTGGGCTTTGATGTACCCTGTGCATTGAGAGCAGATAAATGATGAACTCAGAGTCTCGAAATCCTATCTATTCTCTTCGTCTGATTGCTTCCTAAAATTCTTTCTTTCTTTCTTTCTTTCTTTCTTTCTTTCTTTCTTTCTTTCTTTCTTTCTTTCTTTCTTTCTTTCTTTCTTTCTTTCTTTCTTTCTTTCTTTCTTTCTTTCTTTCTTTCTTTCTTTCTTTCTTTCTCACCTATTAATTAGAAAATTATTAGTCTACGGCTGCATGGGCAACTCTGTGCAGAAATACTAAGTTTGTAACAACGCACACATACGTTCACATAGATCTTCATTCATTGCTATTTTACACACATGTATACATTCCGGTTGAATATTTCCCTGGATTTCTATTCCGTATAGCATAGATTTATCTAAATAATTACATATTTATTTATTCAGATTAAATGACGGCGTGTGTATGGAAAATAGTCTTCTCCATTATAGTAACCGCAGATTTTCGCCTTCCATCCTTCCCAGCGCTGGCTGTCCAGCACGATTTTTCTTTTGCCCTTTGAGTTGAGTCTAAAGCAGAGGCTGAAAAAGAGGGGGAGCATTTTTGCTATTTTCTCGCCGCGAGGAGAAAACAAAGAACAGGGACCCTTTCTCCTGTCCTGATTTTGGGGTTTGGTCTCCCAAGACCAGAGGGTTTCTCAGGACCCCCGGTTGGGGGGGGGGGGGGCGGGGAGGGGAAGGGCTTCACCCCCTCTGCCCCCCACTGGAGCCCGGCCTGGTGGAGGAGAAAAAAGAGCAGAACCCCCCAGCTATGGGGGCAAGACCCAAGTGTCGCTGGTCTCCCCTGAGCCAGGCTGCAGCTCGCCCCGTTGCCCGCAGCGATGGGAGAAGGGCCGGGGGTAATCGGGGGGGGTCGGGGGGGGGGTGCAAAAACACAACCCCGGACCTGGCTAAAGTACCCTCCTGACCAAGGTTTTTCCTCTTTTTGCCGTTTTCCCAAGGCCCAAGAGCGTTGGATTTGGGAGCTTTTGCCGTTCCGTTGCGTTTGGTCGCCTTCTCCCTCTCTTTACCATTATTTTAATTTTTTTAATAGGTGTCCCCTCCCCAGTTTGGCTTTTTTGGAGGCTCGCCGTGAAACCAGCTCCGGATGAAGCCGGAGGAGGAAGGGAGACAGAGGAAGAGCAGCACGCCTTACTGAGAGGCAAGAGGTAAAGAGCCACGCAGGGATTTTATCCCCCCCGCCCCGCATCCTGACCCCCCCCCCCCAACCAGTTTCACCCCCTTGGCTGCTCACATCTCTTATTTCTCATTTACCCCTGCCCAGGCCCTTCCAGGTTTCAAAAACAGGCAGAAAACAGCTTCAAAACCCATTGCAAACCCCGCTATTTCATTCAGTCCGACCCCGCTCCGAGCCAACCCCCAAATTTCTCCCCCACCCGCTTCACTCCCGCTCCCCACTCCTTTTATTCCACAGTTACGCTTCTCTGCCCATTTTTTCCCCTTTGAAACGAAAATTTCTGCGCCTTTCTCCCCCAGCCCCCCTTTTCTTTCTGCCTCTCTCTCCTTACCGAGTGAACTTCATTGTTTTCTGGAGGAAATGGTAATGTTCAGACATTAAACCTTAATTGGGCTTTTCTTTATGACGTTTAATTTCCTCCACGGCAGACGTGTTTGCATCTTGCTGGGAAGAGAGGGAGAAGAAAAAAAAAAAAAAAAAAAAAAAAAAAAGAGGGGGGGGAACCTTGTTTGAAGTCCAACTGGGGGGAAAAAGGAAGAAAAAAATCAGGAATAGGGGACGAAAAAGTCTCGGTAAAACCGCCCCCACCCCATCCTTTTGGCTATTTCAGCCCCCCCGATGCACTTGGCTCGCCTCTCTCCCCCCACGGAAGAGGGGGGAAAAACCCGGGGTGGGGGGGGGGGTAAAAAATCAAATAAATAAAAATAAGCGTGCAGGTGGGCGGCAATGGCATTGCGGCGGAGCGGCGCGGACGGCCGCGGAAGGGAGGCTGGAGCCTTAACTTGACCTTCACTTTGCGAGGCCGGCCCCCGCCCACCCAGACGGGCAGCCCCGGCGGCTCCTCCCGCCGGCAGCGCCGCCGCCGCCGCCCGGCAGCGCTCCGCGGCCGCGGAAGTGGGAAAATTTTAAAAATAAAATAAAATAAAATAAAATAAAATAAAATAAAATAAAATAAAATAAAATAAAATAAAATAAAATAAAATAAAATAAAATAAAATAAAATAAAATATAAAATAGGCGGGGAGGCTGGGAGCAGGGATACTGCTGCCCTCCCAGGCCATGGGAATCAATCCGTTAGAGGGAGAGGGGTGAAGCCAAGTTTTTTCCGCTGCCTAAAAGCAAATCTCCATTGTGGTCGCTCGGATCCTTTCGTCTACCTCTTTTTTCCCCCAGAAATCCCCTTACACCCCACCGCCTCCCTAACCCATCACCTAACCCTCACCCTGACGGCCCTACAACCCCTCAACCCCGCAGCGCATTTTTCCCCAACTCCCTCCCACACTTTTTTTCCCCAGATAGACAAAAGCCACCCCAAAATCCCTGCATTTTTTTCCCCAAGAGAAAATTAAATTAAGTTAAATTTAATCTAATTAAAAGGTTAGCGCAGAAGTGCGGCAACCAGCGCGGTTCCTCTTCGCAAATAAGTATTTTCTTTATCTCCATCCGGGAAAAAAAAAAATAAAATAAAATAAATACATGTGTTCCGACGATTTCTTAAAGTTGGAGGAGAAGGTCCTCAGTCTTTGATAAATGCACTTTTGGGGAAAAAATGAAGGTTGTGCAGATGTGTAACTTTGTCCCTGTTCGCCTGCCTTTGTGTGTGCCTGGGCGTGCGGGGGGAGACAGATGCTTTATTTCACAGTCTCTCTATAAAGAGATAATTATATATCTAGTTATTCACCGAAGCAATAAATACTCTTCATCCACAACTACAGATGAAGACGGTTGTTTTAAATACCCATAAAGTCAGTGTTTGGGCTCCGACTGGAAGGTGCAATTGGAAACGGGGGGGGATTGGGGTGAATGAGATGGAAAAAGCCACTTGGGGGTGGGGGGAGCCCGATGGAAAAACCCTGTGGTCCCTCTGCCCTGGCAGGCAGCCCCCCAGAAGGCGCAAAACTTACTAAAATAAATAAATAAGAGTTTGGTGGGGCCCCCTGGATGGGCAGCGGGTCCCAGTAGGTGCAATGAGTTGTTCGGTCCTCGGCTCGCCTTGCAATATATTCCCACATACAGGCCCGGGGGGGTCATATACAACCCCCATTCCCCACTACCCCCTCATATTTAGTCTCGCAGATCCCTGCAAAACCCTACGGGATTTATTTTCCACCCAAGAAAGAAGCCCTGGCCCACAACTCCCATTAAAATATCATATTTTCTATTATTTCTAGTTTAAGATATTTTGATTTGAGGTAATCTGTATGGTCTTTTCTTTCTTTCTTTCTTTCTTCATTCATTTTACTGGACCCGAAGTCTGCCCGACATTCCTCATTGCTACCTTGGGTCTCCAACTGTACTTTTCCATACCTAATTTTTTAAATGCTTTCTCCTTTAGCAGCGTCTCGTATCACCTCATAAGAGTTTACTGGTTAATCATAAAAGTAAAATGAATTTCCACACTCTATGTAATTATCGACACTTCTCCACCCAATATGTAGGTTTGAGAGGCACAGGAGTGTACTGGCTGCAAATATGAATATTAATATGCTTTCCCGGTGAAAAAATTAATTTTGGCAAACGTTTTTATAATGAGATATCCCGATGGTTTATATGTTCTCTGTGGCAGTGTTTTGCTAACCCATGTCTAAAATTAAAGCACAAACTCTCTTAAAAAATTACAGGTAGATTTTAACGCGGATTTGAGGCACATGCTCTCACATTCCAGCTAGACTAAAACACCGACTAAATGTGATTTATTCAGACTGAGGGGGATGTAAGATTTCTGTATTTTCCTGGTACCACAAAGGCACGTTTAAAAAAAAAAAAAAAAAAAAAAAGCATTTAGATTCCCAGTCTGACAAAAGCGGTTAAAATACTTCATTTTCAAAATCAGTCATTTTTGCACCCCAAGTGTGGATAAGAGAGAGATCCCCTCCCCTCAAGCCGAAGAGAAGGATACTTAGTACGAGATTTATTGGGGGGCGAGGGGCGCACATGTTTATTTCCTATTTGAGCAAAATGAAAATAAAGTCACTTAATGAAGTCTGACTGTAAAAAGAAAGAAAAAAAAGAGGAGTTTGCAGAGAGTCAACAAGACGCAGCCATTAGAAAATCCACGCAATTTAGCCGCAGTAAGGAGTACAAGCCTACTGATCTTTTTATCTTTCTTATCCTTTTCATCTTTATTATCACTCTTGTTAACAACACCAATGAGACTGGATACATATATCTCCTTTAAATGCAGTCATCCATGGAGCCATTGTAGTTGCTAGCTACAGATATATTAATTAATTTATTCTCTCAACAGTAAAATATTGCTGTGTCTACTTGCTACCTACCAAGCAATAAAAAAGAGGCTTTTTTTTTTTTTTTTTCCCTCTGCACTTCATTAGGCTTTACCTATAAGTTTCCATTTGAAATGATTTGCTTAAAACTAATTACTTGCAATGTACTTCATTTTCCTCTCGCAGGGTCTGGAAGGTTTCAAAGTGGGGTGGGTGGCCATATGCTGATAAATGCTGCTAATTATTCCCACTCTGTGTTTATTTTATATTTATGAACCCGCACTCAGAATCAAACCAAGGCATTCTTCGGCAATAACGCACTGGCACATTAATGATAAGGGGGGCATGGGACTGAAAACAGCCCCTATAATAGCACGGGGGAGGAAACCAAACAGTTAATATATCACGGAATTAGCCAAAGGACGGAGCCTCAGCCACACACAGACTGAGAGAAGGAAGTCCAGTCATTCTTCTCCGTTTAATGGGAATTATTATATTTATTGTTAATTGCTTTAATACTTTAAGCTGCAGCCCTGTAAAATGCAGCTGCGAGGAGGTGCTTTGCTTTTGTCTGTTATTTGGGAGTTTGGGCCGGGGGGGTGAGGCGGGAATGCGAAATATTTCCACGCATGGACACAGGCATCCCTCAGATGCTGGCCTGGAGCCCAAATCCGAATTTTCGCCAACGTGGTGGCCCCGAGTGCCCCTTCCCTATGGCCTGGGTGCATCGCCACCCGCCCCCAGCCCCTGCCGCTGCCCCCCCCATGGCAATGCCCAGCGAGGAAAGGGTCCCCCCGGCAAGGAAAGATGCCCCCCAGCCCCGCCACCCCCCAGCGGCACTCACACTTCTTCCACCTCTTTGTGCAACTCCTTTTTGGCCAGGTCCGAGGGGATAAAAGCGCATAAAGCCCTCGCACACCCTGGGACACCTATAAGCACCCACAGTCTATAGCGCTCGCTGCTCTGTAGACTACGCCTTTGATTTTTTTTTTCGTATTGCAGGACAAAATAAAATAAAATAAAATAAAATAAAATAAAATAAAATAAAATTGGCAGGTCCCTCCCCTCCAAGCCAAACAGCTAACCTGGGTGCCAGCAGCGGAGCTGGGGTTGTGGTTGTTTTCTCCCGCACTTCTAATTCTGCGTATTTTGCACCCCTAGATGCCAAATACCCCGGTTTCATCCTCAAAAAGGGGATTGCGAGAAAATTGAGAGGAGGAGGAAAAGGATTTTTGACCGGCCGCCTTGAATTTTCTGCGTTGCTTGTGATTAAACTTTGCTTAAAGAGGCTCTGGTCTTTAATGGTCTTTGAAATGAGCTCAGCGTTAATTCGCGTCGGGTTTTTCCTGGGTGTTTT
Organism: Netta rufina; assembly: GCF_964035555.1. Taxonomy (NCBI): domain Eukaryota; kingdom Metazoa; phylum Chordata; class Aves; order Anseriformes; family Anatidae; genus Netta; species Netta rufina. Next base: position 1,480,755 of record NC_140154.1, read on the forward strand.
GCAGAGGTTTCGCGTAGGTTCAAAGAAATTGCACATTTCTTCGGCACAAAGGTGTCAAGAACATACCTCCCGGCTGAGCGAAAAAAAAATGCCCTTTTGTATTCCTATTTTGCACATTATCTTTCCCATATTGAGTATGGGCTGAAGGTACCGAAGCATGAATAATTCCCTAAAATTGACCTGCCTGCATTAATATTTTCTACGATTTTGCAGTGGTTGTGAAATAGCACCTCGGTCTTTGTCATTAACGGTAGAAATATTCCTCGCAATTAAAGAGACGAGGGTTTTCTCCCCTCGCTAACGAATTCATTTTAAAGCTGGAGCAATGAAATACGCTGCTGAATAAAAGAAACCAGCCCAGAAATAATACAGATTTTATGGCGAAGCAACAATTTGTTCTATCCGCTCGCTGGTAATAAATAAGTTTTATCTATTTTGGTGAGTGTTTGAATGTCTTTGAAATCCAACTATTCCTGTTCAAGGTGAACCGACTTACAATACATACAATTTATGTCACCCTATGCCATTCAGACCTGTTAGGCATAATTCCTCCTGGTGCCCATTTTCCTGGCACACTGGCGTAGGGACACACTTATTACTCTATAGAAATAAGAAAATAAAGTGTGGAAAGGTCTGGCTGGAGTTTGTTTGTACGATATACGTGTTCACACATGACTGAGGCAGGAGAAACAGAGGAAAAGTGTATTTACTCGTGTTTAAGAAATAATAATAATAATAATATATATAAGTAAATCAACGACTGCAGAAAAAAACAAAACAAAACAAACAAACAAACAAACAAACAAACAAAAAACAACAGAAAACTCTGCAGAAATCACAAGCCACGCCGATTTACCCAAGCAGTGTTTCTGGTTGTCCCAAGCATTCTATTGCTCCTAAAATGCGTTTGGGGCAAGTTTGAAGATGGCAAAAGTGTAGCCCATTCCTATAGGAATATTCACCTTCCTCCTTTCCTCCTTTCAAACCGAGCAACTCCGGGGGGAGGGGGTGGGGTGGGGGGGGAGAGGGAAGGGATAAAAAAAAATAATAATAATAATAAAAAAGAAATTTCTCAGGTCTGGGTGAATCTTCTCATCATCGTACAAGACCCCAGGTGTACCCTGTTTTGGGAAATCCTAATGCTCTCCATGAGGAATTGGGGAAAAATGCACGAATTGGTGCCGATAGTGTGTTTTCCGCAGGAAAAAAAAAAATATATATATATATATCATTTCAGCTTCCCCATGCTGAGGCTCACACCAGTGGCTCCCAGTGTGCCCAGTCTGCACTGTGGGCCGAGCTGCGCCTTACTGGGCTTGGGGCTGGATGCGGCCGGGAGTGGGGAAGGCGTCAGTTAAAATGGCATAGAATCCTTTGGCATTTCTTTAATAAAAACCCTTTATCGATCCTCTAAAAGCTTTTTACCTAATGTATGGCTTCTGCCTTTAAGAAGTGTATGGTGTCTCCTCGAAAGGAAAATAACAGGGAAACCATTACATATATATCCGCTTGGAGAGAGATCGAGGAAATAGTAATCTAATTTATTTAAATTGGCCTGCCGGGGTTATTTTTTCTCTTGTTAGATGAATTTGTTGCGAATTTACTCCGAAGAATTGCAATAACGCTCGTCCTAATAACCATAACCATAACAATAAGCATCAACACGCCCGAACCTAAACCCATTCCAATATATTTCCAATTTAAGAGCTGCGCCTTCACATCTCATTCCCATCTTAAAGTCATACCCAGGATATCTTTGACATTCCTCTGGTTCCTGTTTCTATACCCATCCATACAGCATTTCCCATATGTACATAGCGATTGTATGAGCCCCTTGGGCAGGGGGTTGCTCCCTACAGAGGTAGAGACCCCTGTACCCTCCACAGGAGACAAAAGATTCGCAATTAGCCAACATTCAAGCAGCTCCGATCATCTTTAAAAAAAAAAAAAAAAAAAAAAAAGCTCATCTTTGTTGAGTTTTGTTTCCAATTAATGTTATGCGCACGAGTATACTCTCATTAAACCAACATTTTTGAGATTAACTTATGCTTCTTGTTTCCCCAGGATTTTTCTAATTATATTTAGAGCGACGCAGCAAGTGATATTTCTCTCCTTTTACAACGCATTTTACACATTCATTTAATTATTTTTTTACGAAAAGATGATCTACAAGCCACAGAAGGCAAGGCTGGCCAATATATTTTTTGTTACTCTTTTATTAACCTTGCTAGTTAATACTAATTTTAAATAGTAAGCAGTAAATCACCAAGTAGATGTTTGGGCAATTTTATTTATTATCAAGAAATCACATAATAATACATTATTTTTTAATTATTATTATTGAGAAGCAACTTTTTACATGACTATATAAAGCCAGAACGTGCTATAACAGACATTTGCATAGACCCTACATATAATAGCTTGAGGTAAGAAACATTACATATGAACGATACGGCGAAGGATGCATATTAACAACCTCAATAAACTAGACTAGGGGATACAAGCAGAAAAACGGTACCACGGACACGGAGAACAAACACAGACCAAACAGAAATCCCACCGAGTCACATTCTTAAAGCAGTCTGGAAGAGAATATTGCATATATTTTCATATTCCTCGGAATTTTCTCGGCGCACGGTTGGCGAGGGACGACCCTGGGGGTCTCGGGGGTGCTGCTGGTGTCTTGTCCTTTGTGCTGGGGAGGGCGGCGGGTATGGGCGAGATAGAAGTGACCCTCGGTGGGTGAAGAATAACGAAACGGATTGATTTGTTTTTTAAGTCGTCGGTATTGAAATCCAACACAGCATTTCTGACATTTCACCGTAACTCACCCTAATTTCTACCTTCCTCCAAATACAAGCCCTATCCCAACCGGTGTCTCATTGCAGAGCGATTGGGAGGTTGGTGAAGTAAAACCTGTGTGGATTCACTCCCTTTCTGTGGAATTACAAGAACCCGAGGCTTCTTGTGTCCCCACGACACCGCACAGCCCGCAATCACCCTCTGCAGAGCCAGCCGGCCCCAAAACACCCCCCTTTCCACCCCAAAACCACGTCACCCCCCAGACATTGAATTCTTTCCCCTTGCCTTCCTCCTTCAATTGCACATGGTTGAGCTGGAGCATACATAGATATATCCATATAAAACACATCCTAGGCTTATTGCACAACGTTGCGAGAGGCGATGCCCTCTTTTGTGTGGAAGGTGTGCAGGGAGACGAGGGGCAAAGGAGACGGGGTGGCAAAGGAGACAGAGAGGCAAAGGAGAGAGAGGGGCAAAGGAGGCTCGTGGCTTTGAAGAAGGAGTTGAGGGGATCTGTCCTTGAAAAAAAAAAAAAAAAAGCAACTGAAAGGAAATAAAGCAGGGACATTTACCGGGCTGCAGAAATGATAAAAATAAAAATTAATAAGGGGGAGGTGGGTAGAAGGGGAAGCAGCCGGGGAAGGGGTGAGGGAGGAAGGAGGTAAGCGGCAGGGGCTGCGGGATGATCCTGCCCTAGGAAGGGAAATGCAGCTGAAAGAAAGGCTCCTTGCAGCTCAGGGAGGGATGTGAAGGAGCCGGCTCCATCCTTTGCAGCTCGTAAATAAAAGCATTCCTCGCCGCTGCTGGTCATGACCATGAACGCGGGGAAGCGAGAGCACGTGGTGAGCATCCAGACTTCCCAGAAAACGCTGCTTTGCCATAAAATTAATCCCCCCTCCGATATAAAACGAATGGAGCAAAGCACGGCGTGGCAAAGCAGCGGGCTGCAGCACCGCGGCCCCCCTCTCCCCTTTTAACCTGAATTTAAAATTCCCATTTTTCCTTTTTATACTGAATTAAAATTTCCCATGCAAGTAAAGCTCCTCACGGCCCTAAATCTGCTGCTCCCCCCGTCCTGCCCTCACTGCTTCGCCTCCGCCGACCACCTAAAAGTGCCTTCACAACACACCTGACGGGGAATAGCGAAAATTGGTGTTTTTTTCTCCAGGAAACCCGAGCACACGTACAAACAAAACACGTCGCATCCTACCAGGCCCCACTCCACTGCCCTTGGAGGGAAAAAAAAACTGACAGGGCTTTAGGGAGCCGACAAACACCCCCGGACCCCAAACTCTAAGACCTCTTCTTAACGTTGGGGCTGGTTTTATTTGCAGCTAGAGTGACTTTTTAGGGAGGTAAAGCAAGCATTGCCCTTTCTAGAATCGTGCAGGTTTTTAACCTGATGGGCAGCTGGGGAAGGAAGGCAGGGTTATCTTTTCCCTATAGCTGAATACGACATACTTCCTTAAAAGAAACCGCAGTCTGCTTTTTTTTTTTTTTTTTTCCTCTCTTTCTCTCTCTCTCTCTTTTTTTTTTTTTTTTTTTCCTTTTTTTTTTCCCCTTTATTGGGAAAATAGCACCCAAATGGCAAAGCTCGTCTTTTAAGCCATCCCAAGGACAGAGATGCAGCTCGCTCAGCCAGACTCCAACGGGCTGTTATCACCGGAGGGTACAAAAAAAGGAGGATTATTTTCTACCTCTTTTCCTACATTGTCATCAATAAACACAGCAAAACAGCATAAATACTCCGTCAGCAGAGTTGTTCCAAAGAAATGTCATTTTTTGGAGCGGGACACACGAATATAATTTGGGGCTAGTGCAGAGAACTCGGCTGTGATTTCAGAGAGCAAAAATCTCCGAAAGGCTCAGTTTAACGTGGAGGGGAATTCAGATTTTCCTGGAAGGGTTTGCTAGAGGTGCGTGTGTGTATTTTCTTTCTTGTGACAGTCTGGCGCTGGGGACACCACCACCGCCTGCACCAAAGCCTGGGCACAGCCACCCCCCTCAAATCTATAGGGACACAGTGTGATACACGTACCTCATATATTACATAGCTATATACCATATACATCGGATATATACACAGTCTTTGTCTCTCGCCTTCTCCTAAAGATACTGATTGAGCCTAGCCGCAAACCTTCCTTTTATTTTGACCCCACACACATCTGAGTAACACCGTGCACTGAAAAAAAAAAAAACATCTTCCGTGCGGATGGGGGTCCGGTGCTTTAAGACGACGTACCCCATCCACATCCCTATTCCCCCCTCCCCCCACCCCTTTTTTTTTTTTTTTTTTGCTATTTTCCCCTCCCCCGCTTCCCACGAAGCCCCGAAGCAGCCCCAAGAGGTGCGGATTTTGCTCTCCTCGCCCTCGCCCCGCTCTCGCCGCCTCCGAAGCCGAGCGGGGAGCGGGGAGCAGAGGCCCCGACGGCCCCCGACGGCTCCCGGCGCTGCACGGAAACCCTACCTGCGCTGCTGGCAAATGACCGGCGGCTGAAGTCGCACTGAAAACCTCCCCTTCAGCACGCCGAGCATCTCTGGAAGCAGCAGCCCGGCCGCTGGGGCTGCCTCTCGCCAGCCGCAGTCGCTCGGTCTCTCCCCCCGCAGTCGCAGCGGAGGAGGCGCATGTTCTCGTACTCTACGTGCTGGCTGCCGGGCTTCGTATTTTAAGGGAAACTGGTTATTTATTAATATTATCTCTTTATTCATTTATTTCTGGGCGGGGAAGGGTGTGTGTGGGGGTGAAGAGTGGTCAGGTAAAGTCCCGGGAGCTCGGGTGAACGCTAGAAAGTCTATGCAATTTTTTTTTTTTTTTTTTTTTTTTTTAACCCAACACGGACGCTTTTAAAACTTTAAAAGAAAGAAAGGGCTTGCTCTCTCAGGAGGAGTCTTTTCTTTTTCATGCGCCGGTTCTGGAACCAAATCTTCACCTGCTGGTCGCTCAGGTTTAATCGGTCTGAGAGCTCCCTCCTTCTTTGGCGAGTAATGAATTCATTGACCATAAACTCCCCCTCCAGCTCTGCCAGCTGCAGCTTGGAATAGGGTTTTCGCTTTTTCCGGGAC
>NC_140154.1:1486819-1511097 GCF_964035555.1 Netta rufina
GGGCAGCAAGGCACTGTCCCTGCCCCTCTCCTCCCGCTTGAGCCCGGCCGTGTCGGAGCAGGTTTCCCGGTAGTAGCATTTGCTTTCCTCCACCCGGGCGAGGTCGCAGGCTCTGCCGAAGGAAGGGTTAATGGAGACGGGGCTGCTCAGGTAGGGCTGCGGGTACCCGTTGCAGGGCTCCGAGGATGCCCAGGGCAGGGAGCAGACGTTGTCCCGGCGGGGGTAGGAGAGGGATGGCAGCCCGGGCAGCTGCCCTCCGGAGGCTCGGAAATTGGGGAAGTAGAAGGTGTCTCCCGTGTGGATGTTCACCAGAGGTCCCACAAAGCCGGGATTAAGGAGGTTGTGCTCGCCCATTTCCGCGGGCCTGACCGAAAGCTTCTACTTTATTGCTATCTGACATTAAACATAGTTAAACCGACGGCTCGGCCCCATTGGTCCGGGGGGGTCACGTGAGCCCCAAATTGCGCTGGGAGGGAGGGGGGGGCCTCCCCTCCCCTGGCAGCAGAGACAAAACACAACAGCAAGTTCCGCCTTTTTACGCCTTTTCTCTCCCCCCCCAGGCCCCTCTTCACCCCCCAATCATAAAAAATCATAAAAAATCCCATAAAGCATTTTATTAAAAAAAAAAAAAAAGGCAACGGCTCCCAGTGCTGGCTTGAGAAACGCGAGGCACCCTAAAATGTCATATTTAGCATAAAATAATCGATAGGCGATGGTTTTGCCCCAAAAACTCACCCCTCCCCCGGCGGCACTTCGGGGCCCTCCACCAGCTGCAAAAGCGAGACGGGTTCTCATTAATTAGCTCCTTTATTAACTAAAACAGTTCGAATTTACAATATCTCCCCAATAAATTACTATTAGATATTGTGTCATATAAAGTTTACAGGCTTTTTAAGGAGACGAATGATCGTGCCCGCAACAGGCTCATATTTACGCGCGGTGGGATGGGAGCCTTGGAGGCTATTTGAGACCTTTTCGACTCTTCTGCCTTTTTTTTTTTTTAATTATATTTTTTTTCCCTCCTCTAGGACCGGGTGGCTTTGTCGTGGACTAGGGAAATGCAGCCTCTTCCAGGCTGCAGCCTCTCAAGAAGGGCTGGAAGATTTTTAACAATCCTCAATCGCTTTTATTAATGATCTGTGTCGAATAAAGCAAGACAGAAGAACAGGACTGTATATAGCCTTAATTTACCCGGTATATATTCCATATGCAGGAAGACGCACACACATGCAGCATATATGCATTTTTCTCATTTCTTTTGCCTTCTTTCAGGAGAAAGAACAAAAATGAGAATTCTCCCCAACCCCCACGCCGCTCGGGTCCCCACCCCTGGAAATATAGGTACACACACACACACGCACACACTCGTATCTGGTTCCTTGCCACCTTATAGCAATATATTCTGTCCTCGTAACACTACAGAGCTCTTCTTCCCTCCCACCCATCGTCTTCTCCTGGTCATACTGAAAAGAGCTTCTGCACAGGAACACAAGGGAGTGGGGAAAAAAAAAATCAATATTGGCTTCTTTCACTGCAAAATAAACACGTTGGAGGGAAGAAAAAAAGAATACTGAAAAAGGTGTATTGTATGGAAACATGGAACCGGGAAAACGCAAAGACATTTGATGGTGCTTTATGCTTTTTGGGGGTGTTATTTCCCTCCTTTTATTTTTTATTTTTTGGTCTTATGCCCATTTTCTCCCTCCCCCCCCCCTCCCCCTTTTTAAAAAAAAAAACAAAATGCCCACCCCGTTCGCTTTATTTTTGCATGGCTTTGCATTCCTCCCTGCCTTAAGCAACTCCCAAGCGTTCCCTTGCCAGGTTGCCTCTGCGAAGTACCGTAAATATTCCTGTATAGGTAAAACCGCTGCGCGGGAGCGGAGGCGCTCCGCGGAGGCTGAGCCGAGCTGGTTCAGCCGCACCTCCCCAGCTGGTGCCTTTCCAGACAGCAAACAACCTCCCCCCTCCAGTATTTGAGATATTCCTCCAGCATAACATCATTTTCCCCGCTTCACCCTCCTCCTCTGGCAGAATACTGGGGCTTTTGCTCAGCCCCTTCCCAGCCCTGTAGAAAAATCAGGTGCCAATAAAATTACTCCTTTAGCTTTTTTTTCGTATTCCATGGACAGCTCCTGAAGGTGAAAAACCTATTTTCTACGTTTCCCATCTCTCTTTCTCCCTGGCACATCTATGGATACGCTACATATTCTACATACATACCTTGCAGAGATACGTGCATACCTTCCTACACGCTTTGCCTGTGAAGGAAGAAATACGACTACTAGAAATATTTTGCTAGAATGAAAGTTTAGCACTTTTTTTTTTTTTTTAAAACCTTGCCAAGGAATTTTTCTCCCTGCAGGTATAAGTGCAAAAGCTGCCTGCAATTTCTCCAAGAGTGTCGTCTCAGTGCAGAAGAAGCGCTCGCAACGCTGGGCAACCGTGGAGGGGAATAGTTTATATAAAAATGAGCACGTGATCCCCGTAGGTTGCCATATGAATTGGCTTTGTTTGCTGTGTTTTAAAGAAAACCCTTCCTCTACCATGCTCTTGCTTTGCAAAATTCCCCCTATAAGACGTGCCCGGGTGCTGTACGGCTTTGTTCTCCACCGGACCATGGAAAAGTCCATTTTCGCTTCACAGGAGTCTCGGCGTATTTGGGGCTTTTCCTCTATATTCAATCTGATTTTTGCAGGGTGGAAAAAAAAAAAAAAAAAAGTAAAATAAAAAATCTGACGGTTACCTCCAAATAAACATTTCAGGAGGCGGTTGCAGGGCTGAGCTGCGGAGCAAGTGAACCACAAACTGCGCGCTGAGTCCTGCGGGAAGGGACATTGTTAGCGTGGGCATCACAGCAAGGCAGAGGGAGAAAAGCACCCCCGATTCCCTTTTATTTTTATTTCTTGGAGAGCCGAGAAAGGCTACAGCCGTGCCTAGAAATGGATTAAGCGATGCACGGCGTGGAGCGGAGGTCCCTGCTCTTGGTGGCCTTCGTCTCCAGCGGGAACAGGGCTCAGCGCTGCTCCTGCTGCAACCAGACAGCAGGTCCAAGAAGGGGAAAAAAGAATCCTAAGGACTCATGAGTAAAGCTGCAGCGTTTCCCTGGGAATTTCTTCCCCATTAAAAATGCATTTCCCAGTTCAGGTTGAGCGCTTGGGCTTTTCAAATGCTCAGCGCAAACTGAGCAGTGCTTAAAAACGAAAGCCTGAGCCGAGTCCTCCTGCTTGGGGCACTGGCACTGCTGCTTAGGCAGCCTGATTCGTGCACAACCCACTCCGAGCTCCGGCTCCAAAAATATATCCCGATTTCTACCTCATGTTGCTTTGAGCAACCCCCCTCCTTTTTTTTTTTCCATTTTTTTTTTTCCGCGGTGTTCCTCCCCCCAAAAAGTTGCCCAGCCCAACTAGAAATCTCGGAACCTTTCCCCGTTTGCAGGAAAGCCCATTTTCAGGTAGAGTCCTTGTAGAGGCAGATATTTAATAATCCTGACGAAGGGTTTATTTTCTCCGCCTCCCCATGTCCAACACGCAGCTTTTGGGAAATGCTTGTGGGAAGAAGCCGGGGAACGCTCCGTGCCTGTGGGAGCCGGGAGAACAGCCCCCGAAAAAGAGGAGAGGAAAAAGAGGCTGCAAAAGCAAGATTGCAACGTCTCAGTTCAAGGTCACTGTCTAGTGTAGTAAATAGGATCGACATCTTATGCTAATGACTGTCTCGGATGAGCATCAGTCATTGCACCGAGAAGAGCCCGGGGGAAACAACCCCAAGTTTGGGGCTGACTTTGCTGTGTTTTGCCCTGTGCCCGGCTTGGGGGTCTGTCCCTGCGCTCCTTCCTCGCCTGCCCTTTTTGCACCATTTCATCCCCTTTCTACCGAGCGTGAGAAATAAAATCTTCCCTTCCCCGCCTCCCGCATTGCATCTTCCTCCCGTGCAGCCCGCAAGGCTGAGCTCGACTCAAGGCTACCACTTGAGCAGACTCTTTCTCTCCCACCTCTCCAGCCTTGTTTCTTAAAGAAACAAAAAATAAAATTAAAATGCAAATTAAAAATCAATAGAAATGGCTCCTGCCTAATGCCCACAGCAAAATCTTCACGTTTCAAATGGGAAAGACCTAACCCCACTTCCAGTTTTCTCTCAGAAAAGACCATGAAATTTAACCTTCATATAGGGCAAAAATCTGTAACATATACTGCATCTTCCTCCCTGGAAAATGAAATAAAAATATATATATATTTTTTTAAAAAAAAAGCAAATTGAAACTTCTGCTTGCGCGTGTGCAGGTTGGAAAAACAGATCCCGTCCTGGCTCAGCTTTTCTGCTTAACTGAATTTCGCCCCAAATAGGCTGGGAGTTGTAAGGAGTTGCGGTGACTCGAACAAGAAGTTAGCAGCCAGGGTCAAAAAGGAAGTATTTAGAATAAATATATAGATACATGACACGGGGAATAAAATAGAGACAGGCTTTGGAAAGCCCGCAGAACTGTTATTTTGGGCAAGCTATATATCATTGAAACCTGCCCCAGCTACTTTTCTTGATGCGGAAAATGTATGTCCATAGACAACTTATAGACATATAAGCGTACAAGATCGCTTATATATTTTCTGCATAGACGTACACGGAGAGAGAGGGTAGTAAAATTGAGTATGTAGGAGCTGGGCAAAAAATTGCAACGTGGAAAACCGGTAAATGTATGCGAATAAAAATGTCTGCGACACTTCAGCTCATTCAATATACAAATCATCTGGGGCAGCTTTCAGTTTTAAGGGAGGCAGGTCCCAAGCTTGCGAAACCTCCCGCTTCAATCTCTCCTCGGTGCACGGAATAGTTAAATGCCTGAATATCATTATATTTTCCCTAGCTTTGCCAGCAGAGGATCTTCTCCTCCTATTAGACTAATGTAAACTGATGCCTGCATCCTTTGTAAGGCAAAGGTTTAGCCCCAACTTCAGGGAAGTTTGCTTTGTCCGCAGTTCTGCTTTGGGTGAGAGCTGGCGTTTCGTACTGTAACCCCTTGGAGAGCTGAACCCCCCCAAGAATTGTAACAACAAACCAGTTAATGGTCTAGAATTCACGACTCTTGAACAAATCTCCATTGGAGAGCCTGAAAAGCGTGATCTCACTTATTTAATGTTCCTTGTAAAGGAAGAGAAAGTGGTAGGGAGGAAAAGCAGTTTATTAAACCCACGGCTGGTCCAACTGTGGTCTAAACCAGCTGAGCTCCCTGCGAAGCAGCAGCTTGCTCCCGAAGTGGAGGCGACAGGAGACACGACATTTTGCTGCATATAATTCTTAAATACCCATAAACACGAGGGCTTCCAAAGCCGTCGGTAGTATGCTGAACCACGTAGGCAGAGGCATTTTTATAAGCCAGGAACCAACAGTGCTGTAGGAGTTTGTGGGATGTGTGCGCACACACACACCGTGTTGGCTGTGGCTGTCATTGACTCAGAAAATAATTTCTTGGCAAAGCCTTCAGAAGTCTCTTCTCTTTTGCTGCAAAAAAAAAGTCTTTTTCAAGACCAAGCGCTTCCCAAACAAATAGCAAGTTAACCAGCAAGCTAGCAAGGATTATACTCACCTCTGCACTGAGCACGGGACTGCGGGAGCAGAATTCCCCTTCTGGATTAGGAAGTTATTCTTTAAAGAAACATTTGGAAATATATATATATACATGTAAATGTGAGAGAGTTAAAAAAAAAATGGAAAATTTGAAAAAGTTAGAAAAAAAAAAAAAGGAAAAAGAAAAAAAAAATGAAGGGAGAGGAATATCCCTTGTCCGGGATTTTACCATAAAAGCTGCGGTTGGGAAGTTATTCAAAGTCCACGGTACAAAGGGAAGAAAAGGCTAAACTTGGGAAACTTCCTTTTCAGGGCTTTATTGTTGGCCATTAGCCCGTCTGTCTAGACTGCAAATAACACCTTGTTTATCTGTAAACAGGAGCGGGAGCTGCTTGGGGTGGCTGGGGACGAGAAGATCAAGGGTGAGGGTCCCCTCGCTTATTATGCCCACGGCTCATGATGTCAAGGTCAAACAACGCCTAGTCACGGTCAAGGGTAATACAGGAGTGACGTCACGGCTTGCTGACCTAATACCCGGCGAGCGACGGGCAAAGCGAAATGCGCAAATAGTAGATAAATGGGCACGAGAAAGGGGCGCAAGCGATTCCAGATGCGATTTCCTAACGGGAATGTGAAAAAAATAAGCGAGGAAAGGTAGAATTCCATTGGGTTGGTCTTCTTGGGACACACAACCAGCGGAACTCGCCGTCCGCGCCCGCGGAAGTTGAGCGGGGGAGTGAGGAGCTGGCTCTCGGGGTTGGGGATTTGCGTGCGTTTTTGCGCAGGTTTGGTTTTAAATTTCTTCCCTAGACAAGTGCCTCTTCCAAAGCTCCTGCAAGAGGATGGCCAAATCACTCGCTTCGTGGATCAAATTTTGCCCTTCTTTAAGCAAACAAATAAACAAAAAACAACCCCTCCAAAAAACCCCAAACCCAACTCACCCGTGTACAGGATTAGGGAGGTCTAATCTCAAAAATCTAGCGGCAGTGTTATATTGTCCGACCAGCCCGGAAAAACCAATTTCTCACCCAAAACACAGGGATTAAAGGGACGAAGCACGCAGCGGGGTCCACTGCAGCGTGTAGAGGTAAAAGAGGGTGGGGGGATGCCCGTGCCGAGACCCGCGGGTCCAATCCTGACCTCTCCTCGCTGCCATCCCCACCAGACCCCAACCCCGACGGCCGGGGGAGACCCAGCCCCACACGGGGAGTCGAATCCCATAGGCCCGAGCACGTCGGAGACGGGGTCTCCCTTCCCTGGGGGTAACTGCGCACGGTCTGCGTCCCCCCCAAATCACAGCCGGCTCCTCTCCAGCGCCCGAATCCATCCGTGAGCCTTCCCGGCTCCTGGCACAGCCGGGATGGAGGATAGAGGGGTTGAGCTACCCCAAAATAGCGGATATTTTAAAATATCGGGGGAAGTGTGGGAAATGACTGGAAGCGCCTGGTTTCATGGTCTCGCCAGTATTTGCCAGCCAAGACCGTCGAAAGCCCTACGTGCCCTAAAGTGTAATGAATGTATTTCTTCTGTCTTCTTTGTTTTTTGCTTGCGTTTACTTTTTTTTTTTTTTTAAATCCTCCCACGCGATTTGAAAGAGCGACCGACACACCGACCGACATACCGAGAGCGCTCCCCCTGAAATGAAACCGTAGCGGACCAAAACTTCCAGAATTGGAAACTTGGTCCCAAATAGCCGTGAATAAGTTGGGCTCAGTTCGGGCTGAAAAATATATTTACCAGTACGCACTGATTCCCTCCAACAACCCCCACTCAATAACTTCGGTTTCATCCACTTTTCCCAGCGCTGGCAATATTCAGGTAGAATAAGGAAGAAGAGAGGCAGCGAGCAGCACTCTCGCTGTCGGGATGTCGGATTTGGACTTGTCTGGAGTTGCATTTCGGCGTTTAAGTGTCTGCACACACAGCAAGAGGGTGAGCTTTTTTTTTTTTTTTTTTTTTTTTTTTTTTTTTAACACCCAAAACGCGTATTTTCTTGGCTCTAACGCCCATGCGGCACAGAGCAGGATTCACAACGTCACCCAAGCCCACTAGAGCAGCGGCGATGGGTTTCTCAAGGTATTGCAACGTTTCCTAGCCGAGAGTCTTTAAAAGTAATAAGAATAATAAAATAAGAATGAAAATTTCTGTCCATGCTTCCAGACCAGCGAAGCTCTCGTTTTCCAAAAATAAATGCAAGAACCCCCCGAGTTTCCCGGCTCATCAACTGCTCACTCGGAGAAATTAGGGAGTTCGGGGACATACATCCTGGGGAAAATCCCCATTTTTTTTGCCAGCCCCCGTTTCGCCCCATTCCCAGCGCAAGGCAAAGCAATGTTCCACCTTTCCCGAGTTTTGGGATCACTCCGGGAAACATCCCAACACAGACGGGGCTTTCCCGGTAGTGGTGTTGGCGATGTGGGCTCCATAGGGAGCTTTGTCGCTGCACTGCACCATTATTATTTTGCATACACCCCCCTCGGGTATCTGTCTTTTATATGCATTTATAAAGCTGTATGTACACCCACACATGCACACGTACCATCTTAAACACACCGGTACAGGCACGGATTGAGATCCCCACACCGCTTTGTGTAATAATAAAGGGATGCGCTTGCATAAGTATATATAAATTTATATATATAACATACATAGGATCTACCCACCACTTCATATAATAATATAGAAGGGTGCACTTGCACATATATATATAAATTCATATATACAGTATAAACAAATTGTTACATGGGCCATATCACGTCATATATCTATATACAGAGATACATAGATTGCTTTAATACCCAGACTAATATAAATTATACACACACCATCATGCCCTGCATACATACATGTAACATATATATAGTATATATGCACACCGACTTCCAGATCATTTAAAGAAAGGGATATATAAGCTTAAATGCACACACCATTACGTACCCTTGTATAAATGTATATATATATGTACTCATGCATATCAGCTTGAACACCTAGTGCATCTACGCACCCATTTGTGTAGGCACCAATGCTATTTTTTTCCATGTAGCTTTACATTGCTTGTGCCCGCTCCATCTTCCCCTTCATATAAATATAAGCACACATCCAATGCAAATTTCAGCCGCAATAACATTGTTTTAGGTTACATCCCTTTAAAAGCCTTTTTCTCCCCCCTCCCCTTTTGATCATTTAACGAGGTGATTAAATCTAGCAGATATTAAGGTAGATTGTAATCCGCCTATGGAAACAATTTCCTCTCTCGTATTTCTGTCGGAGCCGCCCGGCCGGCTCGGGGCCGCGCAAACTCCGCGGGTGCGGAGCCGGCTCCGCGGGGCGAGGGCAGGTTGCGAGATTTTTATCTGGGGCCGGAGCTGAGTCAAACAGGTTTAGCGAAACGCATCCTTTGAGCCAGAGCCCTCTCACACGCGGAGATTTAAAGAGATTAGCAGCGTCTCCGGAAAGTCATCGCGTTTTCACCCGGGATAATTGCGGAGCGGAGGAAAATAAGGACAAAAGAAAAAGAAAGAAAAAAATAAAAATAAATAAATAAACAAGACACTCAATTGGCTCAGTCTCCGCGGGTTTATTTGCTCCATTTTTTTACTCCCCCTGGGGACAGTCCGCTTTGAGGACACGCATCTGCCCCTCGCATCCTCCTCCCGCTTTCGGGGAGCCCCTGATGAAGCGCTTTCTGCCCAAATTTGCTGGCTTTCCCCCTTTTTCTCATCGCTTCTCCGCGGAGGTTCGTGTCCGGGCTGCGCTTGCGGCGGCTGGAAGGAGGGGTGGGAGAGGCGAGGGGCTACAAAGAGGTGCACAACGAGGTGGCGGAGAGCCTCTCCTCAAGGCAAAACAACAACAAAAAAAAGATATTTATTTTTAAGAAATGTCATCTGCAGTCGGTACATATCATCTGGACACCACAATATTATATACATATACAAGACATAAAAAAAAAAGTGATGCTTTTACATATCCAAAGAACACTGTCGATAGTTAGTCGGTTTAGAGAGGGAAAGAAACAAACCCCAAAGACAATATTGTGCATTTTCCATCTTGTCAGCGGAGAACAGGCATTCCAGTTTTATGGCAGAGATATAGAAACCCTCAAGAGAACATACCAAAAATAGTATTGTACAGAAACTCACTTCCATGTAGGACCTAAATCAGCGTTTGGGATTGTTATGTGATACCGAGCAATGGTTCTCTTCCCACAATAGCAGCCTTATCTCTTATTTTCGGTCCCTAGTGCTGAGAAAAAACGAAGCTGATGCAACTTTGCCATAGGTTCTCCATACATTTTACATCGGTGGGTGAAATGGCCCGAGATATGAAAGACCGGTCACTGGCGAGGGGATCAGACTATACAGCGGTACAGGGCGACATTCAGAGTTCATCTCTCCTTTAACATAGCTACACTCTTAGCTTATATTTTTTAAAAATATACACAGTTTAACCTTATCGATGGATTTCTCAGAGCAAAATTGGGTATTCACAGTCAGAGCGGGACAGAGGTTAAATCAAAGATGCGGTCAGTGTTTTGGGGCGTGTATGTGTGCATTTTTTAATGTCGATTTTTAAATAATGAATTCGAATCAGCAGAGTCCTGATGATGTTATCATACAAGCTACCAGATAAATATTTACGCTTCTTGCTTCCTTTCCTCGCCCTCCCTGCAAAGCTTCCTCTGTCAGGTCGTGTGGAGGTGTGCTGTCTTGGATTTGCTCACCACCTTCTTCTCCTTGACCCTCCGGTTCTGGAACCAGATAGTCACTTGGCGCTCGGACAGGTTGGTGGTGGCCGAAATCCTCCTCCGCTTCTCTTTGGTGATGAATTTGCTGGCCGCGTACTCCTTCTCCAACTCCTTCAGCTGGATTTTGGTGTAAGGGACCCTCTTCTTTCGCCCCCTCCGATAACTGCTGACTTCGGGTTGCAGGGGGACCACGTCTGTAAAAAAAAAAATAATTAAAAAAAAAAGGGGGGAAAGAAAAAAAAAGGCGAGAAGGGAATCGGCGAGGTTACTTCGTCACGGTGTGTGGGATGGGGATTTCTGCACGTCGGGGAAAGAAAGAAGGGGGGGAAAGGAGGATAAAGGAGAACAGAGAGCGTGGAGGAATGGGAAGAGAAGGGGAAGAGAGGGAAAAAGAGAAAAGACAGGCGGAGAATGCATCCAGCGAGGGGAATGGTAGCACTACAATAATAATAACAGCAATAATAACAACATAATATTAATAATGCACTTGGGGAAAGGCTGTTTTTCTTGGCGACACTGTCCACACTGACAAACACAGAGCAGCAAGTCAACCCACAGACCAACGCACACAATCAAAGGGCCCTTCCAAGCGTTTATATTTCAGACAACGTCCGGAGCTTCCCCTCTATTTCCTTCCTTCCTTTTCTTTTCTTTGCTTCCCATTTCTCCCCCCGCAGCAGGTTTATCGGGGAGCCTCGCAGATGTGCACCCTCAATCCCCAAGCCCGGTGCAGAGACAAGTGCATCCCCGCACCCCAGCCCCTCCCGCCGGTTTGGTGCGGACAGGGAAGCTCCTCGGAGGAGAGGGAGGGGGCAAATTCAGCAAAAATCCCCCCACTCAGATACCCTCTCCAGTAGCTTTTGCCCGGGGTGAGATGCTCCGTGTTTTGCAGAGGGGCTATTGGGAATGGATTCGCCAAAGATGCGGGCAGCACCTTCACTCTTGCCTTGTGGTTACTTGGGGGGGGAAGCTCCCCCCAAGCTTTTCTCCCATTTTCGGGCAGTCCCAGCCCCTTCCCAGCACACTGCCAGGGTGCGGGGGTAACCTGGGTGACGAGGGTCCCTGCAGGGAAAGTGTCACCCGGCTGGATGGAGCAGGAGCATGGAGCCGAGCTCTCCTCGCAGGCATCAGAGCCCCGGTTATAGCTGGCACGAGTTAATGCCGGAGCCCCCCCAGCACCTCGGGGGCCATGGGCTATGGGGTTAGAGATGTGGGGTGCTGGGGATGCTGCCGAGGCCCGTGAAGGGGGCAGAAATCTCCTTCGCTGGGAGGTCTGTAAGGATACAGGCGATGGAGAGGGAAAGCAGGGGGGATGGCAGAGCCCAAACACAGCGTGAATGGGAGCCCCCCCTCAAAAAAAAAAAAAAAAAAAAAAAAAAAAGTACCCATAATCCAGCCAAAAACACCTTATTTCTCCAATGCCAAATGCATCGCCACATCTCCCCTTCTCCGCGAAAATCTGCCGGGAAAACCCATTTCTCCATCCTCCTTTGTCCCAAAGAAACAAAACAATTAAAGCGGTGCCCCCCCGTTTTGTCTCCCAGGGGGGACTCACAAGACCCGTCCCTGCCCTCCATCCGAGACACATGGAGCTGTAGGGTTTTCCCCATACCTTACTGCGGTTATTTTCCCTCCTGGCTCCTGCATCTTTCTTCTTCCCAGCCGTGGGACTGGGGGGTTAGGGGGGGCTGGGGAGAGGATCTGGGAGGAAGCACGCATCATCATCTTCCTCCCCGTCGGGGCACGAAGCCGGTAGGGATGGCAGCGGGGGATTTGCTTGGCTAAAAGATGCTCCGAGAAGGGTTGGGGCTGTCAGGAGCATCCCTGACCTGCCGGAGAAGCGCCCCCCCTATCTCCCCCCCCCGCCTCGCTCCTTCCCCTCGGAACAGATTCATTTGTCACTTGACACCTATTCCTATAATTGTGCGTAATTGTGATATGATTTACTGTCCCAGCTCTCGACACTTCTCATTCAGCTGAGCCACTACCGAAGGATTTGGGGGGATTTTTTTTTTTAATCCTTTTTCAGCTTTCTGCAATTAAAGAAGAAAATGAAGAGAAAAGCACCTAGAGACGCGCTTAGGTGAGGCAACAAGAGGGAGGAGAGAAGAAAGGGAAGAATTAAGCGGCAAAGTTACTTTCCAAGCAAGCTCACGGCGTGTATTTTGATTCAGAAATGATTGCTTCACCTTCTTTCCCATGCATGTTCATACACATTGCCTTGCACGGGAGGCATTCCAGAGCCATTTCTTTCCCTTTAATTATATATACAGGCATACACGTCCGTGTCTCCGGGTGCACACTCAGCCGCGCACACGCACACCTCCGACACGCCGGCTCCCAGCGCAGCCTACCTGGGAAAGGTGATTTCCAGAGGTGTGCAGACTGCGATTGCTCTTTGGAGCAGTACATTTGGCCGTCCCAGCCATTAGAAAGAGCCCAGTGCTGGTAACCTTCCATGGGAAGCAAAGCGTCGTGCCGCGGCTCTGGGTGGCCGCCCAGCCCCGGGACCACCGACACGTCCAAATAACCGGGGACCGGCTGGTAGGAGCTGGCGAAGCCGGGATAAAAAGCGAATTCCTTGGCCCTCGACGGCAGCTCCTCGCCGGGCAGCGGCCCGCCGGCCTCGGGGTACTTTTCCCCGGGGTGGTAGGCGCAGGTTTTCTGCTGCAGGTTGACGCCGTGCGAGTGGGACAAGCGGCAGCCGTAGTAGCCGCCCCCGAAGGGGTACCCGTAGCCCAGCGCCGCGCTGGATGCCGCCCCCGACGGGCACTGCCGGGGGGGCTCGGCGGCCGCCAGCTCGGCGTACGCCGCTCCCTGCGGCGGCGGCGGCGGCGCGGGGGGCACGGCGAGCCCCGGCGGCGGCGGCGGCGGGGGGGGCAACACCTCCCGGCAGTGCCCCAAGCCCTCCATGCGGTTTTTCTCCCGCGGGGCTTCCTCGCAGCGGCAGGCCAGGCCGTCGGGCCAGCGCGGGGGGAGGCCGAGCGGCGCCGTCATGTCATGCCGAGCTGCTCCTCCCGCCTCCGCCGCCACCGCTCCCGTGGCCGCCGCCGCCGCCGCCGCCGCCGTGGCCGCCGCCGCCGTCGGGGGAAGCTCCGCGCCGCGCCCCGCCGCCCCGCGACCCCCCCAACATATCGGAGCCGCGCGCGCATGCGCCGCCGCCGCGCCGCCGCCGCTCCATTAAGAAATCCGCCGCGGCCACGCCTCCCCCTCCTCCTCCCCCCCCCCTTTTTTTCGTCCCCCCCCCTCCCCAAGCCCGCCCCGCCGTGCCCCCGCCGCGCCGCCCACGTCACTCCGCCGCACCGACGGGGGGGGGGGGGGGAGGCCGCTGATTGGACGCCGGACCGTGTCCCCCCTCCTTTTCCCCCCACCTTTTCACCCCCCCTTTTCTCCCTCTTCCCCCCCCCTTTTTCCTCCCCCCCTTTTTTTTCCTTCCCCCCCCCGCGAAACCACTTAAAGGAGGTGCCCGCCCCGTCGGGGCCGGCGGCCGGCACAAAGCGCCACGCGTGGCCGCTCGTGGGGGGGCCGCCCCCCCGCTATACCCCCATCCCCGCGTGGCCGCCCTCGGGGGGGGGGGGGGTCGTTCGACCCTGTCCCCCCCCAGCCGGGGGTCGCAGGTTGTGCGCAACGGGGTGCCTCAAAGCAGACCCAAACATACCACCCCCCCGCGATGGGGATGTTTTTCCCTGCTAAGTTTTTTTTTTTGGGGGGGCATTGGACTCCCCCCGGCCTTATTTCGGGTGGGGGGAGGATATTACCCCCCGCGGTATTCCGAGGGGGAGGGCAGAAAGGATCTCCCCCTCCGTATTTCGGGGTGGGGGAAGGATGCCCCCAGCCATACCTTGGGAAGGGCAGAATAATACACCCCCCACCACCACCACGCTTCGAGGGGGCGGACAAAAATGCTCCCCCAACCCTTTTTGGGGTTGAACCTGTTGCTGATTGTACATCGCAAGGTGCTTCGTGCCCCCCGCCCCCCGAAGAAAAAAGCAAAAAAACCTCCTTCCCCCCCCATTTTCCTTCCAGAATCCGAAATATGTTTTATTTTTTCCCGTTCAGCAATCGCGGGGGGGGGGGGGGGCGATGGTGGGAAACGGCGTTATTAATGTTTCATAGTCCGGTGATAAATATTTCAGTGGGTAGGGACAAAGAGAGGGGGTGTCGGGGGGGGGGGGGGGGGGGACGGGACACGACACTGTTGTTGGTGCAGGCTGATTTGTGAGCGTTTGTAAAAAAACGACTCAGTTCATAAAACAGGGCCAGGCTCCGGGCTGGATGCGATAGAATTGGGGAAAAAAATAGAAATATCGCAGGTTGCTGCCGGGGAAAGATGGGGAAAGGGAGAAGGGGGCGGCGGGGGCTCGCAGCTGTCGGGGAACCCTTAGGAGAGGATTTATTAAGGATGCTGGAAGATCATCAGCACCCCAAAAAAATAGACAGAAAAAAGAGATTTTGAAATTTAGTGTCCCAGCCTATACGGGTGAGGTGATCTTCGCCTGCGCTGTGTTTTCCCCCCAAAATTATGTCACCAAGGGGGTGACGCTGAGAGCAGAGTGCCCCGTAGGGACCCCCAGATGGCCCCCGCCTGTTCTTGTCACCCCCCTTGGGGTGAGCTCCCCTTCCTCCCACGCAGGACATCCCCACTCTGCATGTCCCCCTAAATCCTAAAACCTCCTCCGTGATGCTGTTTTTTGGGGTAATACCTCTCTCCCAGGGCGCCTCGCTTCCAGGTTCACCCCCCCACTAAAAAATAAAAGCCGGAAAGTACCCCCCAAAAAACAGCTCCCCCAAATCCTAGAGGCAGGAAGGTCCCGGCCTCTAAAAGGACCAAGACGTGTTCTCAATTAACCTGCCCCGCTCGGAGCCGTCGAAGAGAGATTTTCGGCATCCCAAAGTCCCCAGGAGCCGTCAAAGTCCAAGTTCAAGGCGAAAGGAGCCAGAGCGGGGCCCCAGGAGAGCTGGGGAAGCGGCCGCAGGACACCAGGAGCTGGAGACCGGGGGACACCTTCCATGGGCTCTCACCCGGGTTTAAAACCGTAATTCAAAAAGGCTGTGCTGGCCATGGGAAATTAAAAAAAAAATACATATATATAATAAAAAATCCAGCCGTCGGAGTGCCCGCATCTTTTGAATTCCACAAAATAATTTGATTTCATCCAGAAATCACCAAAGAAAAATCTCCCCCAACCCTCCCCAGCCAAGGAACACATGGCTCGGAGGGGTGACGGAGAGAGCAGAGAGAAAAATTCTGCTTAAATTAAAGCCGGGTGGCGGCTCGTCCGCCCCGTCGGGGCCCGCTCCCCCCAAAAAAACCCTTCCCCTCCCGAGCATCGCGGCTGCTCCTTTCCGAAGCGGGTAATTTTATGAAGTAGTTAACATTTCATAGCATATGTCCTATCCGCGCAGCGTGGGAAGGGGATTAAATGCTAAAAATGTAAAGATTTATGATAAGCGTAATTAGAGGCGCAGCGCAGTGCGGTGCGGAGCAGCCGGGGCGGTTCGGAGCCGTGCAGCAGCCACGGTGGGAGTCTTCGGGAAGGCAGGCACGGGAGGAAATGGAAAAAGTAGCGGCCAGCTCCTTTTCCAGTTCTGTGTAAGGGTATTTCCCATTCGCATGCCGGTGAAATATAGGTTTAATTAAGGCTGAATTGTTCAATTGGGCCGCTTCGTGGGTTGCACGCCGAAAATTGGGGGGGGGGGGAACAAAAGGAAAAGCTCTTTCCTAGTGGCAAGAGAGGAGAAAAATCACTTTTAAAGTGATGGTTTCTTGGGGAAGGGTCTGCGGCTGGGGAGGGAGGAGGAGGAAGGTCGGGAACCCCCGTTGAAAGCAATCCTCTGCCTCTCAGCGCCGAAACGCAGGGTTTTATTGAGAAAAATAAATATATATATATTTTTCACCCTTTCTTTTAATTTCTTATCTCCCCCGGTTTAAGAGGGCTGCTGTCCCGGTGGGGCCGAGCGGTGGAGCTGGTTAATGAACCCCAAGCAGCCCAGGGATGTTTACACTTAGGAAAATGTGGAACCGCTTAGGAGAGTGGTACCCATAAATAAAAAATTGGAAGAGGGGAAGAAGCAATTAGAAATAAGAGCAGATGTGAGACCCGTTCTTTGGGCTGGTTTGTTTTATGCTTTTTTTTTTTTTTTTTTCCAAGATTTTCATCAAAATATAATATTCCTCTGCTTGTGCTTTTTTAGAAAATGCCAGAGGAATGGGAGAGCATGCGTTGCTCACCCACCAGCACGGCAGCATCACGTTTTCAGGATTTATTTTTTTTTTAATTTGGGAAGTAAGAGGGAAAGATATAGCAATATCAAAAAATATTGACTTGTAAATTCCTTCTTCTCATCCTCATCCTGGCTCTAGGCTCGCAGATTGTGCCGGAGAACGTTTTACATGGATTTTTCTGAAGGGAGCGGTTCCCTCTCCGTCTACAAGCGGGTTCCGAGAAGAAAGAGGCTGAATTTCCCTCTGATGAAGACACGCATGGGTTTGGCAGATCCTGGAAGAAACTCGGTATTAATTTCTTTATTTTTATTCCAGCTCTGGAATGGAAGAGGGAAACAGATTCACCTCCGAGTCCATGGGAAAAGAAATGACATCCTTGCGGTGTCCGGCTGGGTTCTGCTTTGCAAAACTGCAAGTTGACTTTTTTACCTTATCTCCAGTGCGTTAGCCGGTGGGTTTTAGGGCACTTTTTTATCCTCTAGCCTTTAAATTAGCCCTTTTCTTTATTGTCACTCTCCCCTGCAAAACAAAACAAACCACGGGCATTTAGCTCTGAACGCAATCTTGCAGGTGAATGCATGTTTGCAGCCGGAGAACTTGAATTTTTCAACATATTGTGGTTGTTAAAACCTAATTTGATTTGTAGATTTTCAAGGAAAACTCATAAAAAGATGGATTTCTGCTCTAAACGCGTGAAGGTAACTATTCTCCTGGAAATCCTGATGTGTCTGCTTGTGCCCAAACACCTAGAGAGCACAAACGTGCTCATGTAACACGGCTCCAAGTCAGGCATTGCATCTCCAGGCCAAGGAATTCTCACCTAAAATAAAATTCACCAACTGAGGAATTTTATTATAAAATCCCTTTTTATTATGCTCATACCCTGGAGGAGGAAAAAAATAAAATAAAAAGGCCTGGATGAGAATAAAGAAAAAAGACAAATCTTTTATTTCAGTGTGGGGATAGGAGAAAATAATTCAGCGCATATCTGTGGCACATGGGTATTTTTCATTTCATTTATTTATTTATTTAAATTTCCTTTCTCTTTGTTCCTTTCTTTCCCCACCCATTGTTGTCTGAAATATTTAGAAATTCCCCTCAATACCCTAGCGATTTTCTGGAGGAAAACCGTATTTATGGTTCCTTCCACCTCCAGGCAACTCGCAAGTCCCATACAAAGGAAAATGGCCAAGGTAGGAATTGTATGGAATAAAAAGCAGCTTAGTGCCTCTAAAACACGGTGCACCCGCACAGAAATCCTTACCTAGATTTGGAAAGGCAAGCTGCTTTTCCATTATGTATTTGGGGGAAAATAAAGGAGCGGAATTTTAGCTTTTGAGCCCTCAGGGAAATTAGAGCCCGTGGTATGAGAAAGTCTGAGATCAGCACATAATTTTCCCACTGGAGTACCAATTTAGTGAAGAAACTATTACTCTGATTCTCATATTCTTGTAGAGGAGTCCAAGGAAAGCTTTCCCAGGCTTTGTTCAAATTGTGCCTTGGATAAATAAAAGCCAAAGCCGACTCGCCTTCCCAAACTTTGCGTGCGCTCTGCTCCACGGCGCTCTCTCTCTCGAAAAAAAAATAAAAAAAAAAATACAAAAAACAACAAACTCGTAACATCCCTGTTTCAGCTCATTCTGAATTAGTCCAACCAGGCAAGGCTGGGGTTGTGGCCAGCGTTAGCAACCGATACGCATTCTTGCAAAAGCAATGCCCGAAATAGCGCAAGAAAATAAGATTAAATACATTCTTCCCTGCCTTGACGCATTGCACCCAAAAAAAAAATAAAAAATTCAAAGAGCAAGTTTTGCATCAGACTTATATTTGTCCCAAACGCTGGGTTTATCACCATTTCTTCACCCCACTCTGCTGCACTGGAGATATTAGTATGGAAAAAAAAAAAATAGAGAAAGAAAAAAAATAGCCCAAACCATGCCTAATATTTAATTTAAATGCTTTTAAAGGGGGAGAGGGGAGGACCAATGCACGGCGAACGGAAGCCCCCTATCAGGTTACTGCCCCCCGCCTTCCCGTACAGGATCAAAAACCGTCTCGGGGGGTGTCCGGCGAGGAACTGAGCCTGACCCGGGACGATCCGGCTTTTCTCCTTTCTAACCTGTCAGATTCCTGCAACCTGCTTCCTCTTTTTTTTTTTTTTTTTTCTTTTTTTGGTGTCTCTGAGTCTGCCCCCAGCAGACCCCCAGTCTTTGTTGTTGTTGTTGTTGTTTTATTTTATTTTATTTGGGGGAGTGTGGTGTACTAAACCTTCCCTGCGTGTTTTGCGGATATTTGGCTTTCCTGCATTTTACTATCCAGAAAAGGGGAATAAAATATCCCCCCCAAAAGAAGAAAAAAACAATCCACACACTCCCCTTTGCCCAAGGCAGGGCCAGAGGTGGGTCTGCAAAGGCAAACCTCGGTGTCTCCCACCCTGTGGCTTTATGGCCGCGTTTTATCTTTATCTTCCCTCTTTCCCCCAAAAAAAATATGCCAAAGCTGAGAGGCAGAAAGGAGAAACACCTTTAGGTCCCCCTCCTCTGACCCATCACTGACCCGGGCAGCTGTCGGGGGGTTCCCCCAATCCCGCAGCCCCCCCTGAACTCCCGCTTTGGGGCTCTCCCCTTTTTCTCCCCCCCATCCCACCGCCACCCCACGTTTTGAGGCAAAGGAGTGTTTTTTTTTTTTTTTTTTTTTTTTTTTTTTTTTTTTTTTACAGCCTCTGCGGAATGTCCCAGCTCTTGGCAATTCCCCACCGTTAATTATTGTTATTATTTCCACGCTGGCCCGGTGTAGTAGGTGCTGCTTGACTCAGCGATTCAGAGACAGACAAATAAAATATCTGCCTGAATTTAGGGCCCCTGTCTGGTCGGAAGTCCAAGTTCAATTCCAAGTTAAAACAGGAGGTCGCCTGAAGCACTGACAAAAGAAAGGGGCCATTTGGTCCGGCTGGTGTCAACAAACTGGTATCTGGAGAGCGTAATTATCGTTTCTCCTCATTTTTGCCTTCATATCCTTGGAGAGAGAAAGTGGGAGACGAGCCGGGGACAATCAGGTGGTTTATAGCTCCTTGCGCTCTGATGAGACTTTATTTATTTTTTGTCCAAATGTCTTTTTTCTTTATTTCTAAGTGCTCTAAAACACAGAGGCATTTTTTGGCGGCGGGACTGCAGCGATCCGGGGTTATTTGCTCCCCTCTCCTGGTACCGAATTAGCTCAAGATGCATTTCGAAGGATGGAGACTAACACCAGGCCAATGTAAGAAACCGTTCTTTTGCCAAATGTTATTCAGTACCAGTTCTATGGGAGCTGTGTGCTCAGGGCTGTTTCTCCCCTTGTCCCACCCAAAGTATTTACTTCTTGGTCCACTTGATGTCCAAATAAGCCCTGAAATATTTCATCCCTTGGAGCTGCTTGGAGGGCTTGAGAGGGACGAGGGCGAGCTCTTTGCCAAGTTTATTCACATTTTCAAAAGCAAAACACTGAAAAGTTTCATCTCCAAAGGCAGAAGCTGGACTTAAATGAATTGCGTTTGCCAAGCTGGGGTTTAGTGTATATTAACTAGAGAAATATAAATGATGGATAGGCAAGATTGATGCTCACACATTCACACTGAGTGCAAAAACAGCGTACTTCGTTTGCAAGCAACATCGTGAGCTAAGTATAACTTTCTATGGAAAACCTGGAATTTATTAAGCATTAGTTAGGGAAAATATGTATGCAATAAGCAAAGAAGCAAGAAAACGGAAAAACAACAACAACCAAAAAAATAACGCTTCTCTTTGAAAACCATTTTCGGTTTTGGTAAATACAGAGATCCTCGCCTGCTCCAAAAATTGTTTTCTGTGCTGGATTTTGCAGGAGAAGAAATGTGGAGGGAAATAAAGCGAAGCATTCCTCCAGCTTGGCAAGGAGAGGCTTACATCGCTGTGTTTTCCCTCAAAACGTGTGCGGGTTGTGGGTGGAATGGGCGGGTTTGCTTTTTTGCGTGCTCTTTACGCGGCTGGATGTGATTAACCGGGTTTTGCACCCAGGAGCAGGACTGTGCCTCCACCTCAGGTATGGCTATTTATATTCCATGAGAAGCGCCAGCACTGTTGGCAATTAATAATACTAATTTCATTGTAACACTCAGAGTCTATCTTAAATGCCAATAACCGCCTGATGAAATTCTTCTTTTACTAGCATGAAACCCAAATATGGATTTTTGAGGTTAAAAATAGGCTAAAAAAGTCCTGGCAAGCTCGGGCAGAGCTGGTGCCTTCTCCCCCCTCTGCAACTCAGCTGCTCTGAGCATCAGCAAAGTTTTGGCTTTCTGTGTTCCCTATGCATCGGGTTAAGAAGGGCTGGAAAGAGGATTTTGCTCCATTACTAGCAAGGAAAAAAAAAAGCCCCCTGTCCTCCAGGGCTTTCTCAGGCTCTGGCATGCACGAGTGACCCGCGCAGCTCCTATGTGCTTTTCCATTCCCCAAACACGTGGAAAAAAAGCTTCCTCGTGCTTTTTCCTCCCCGAGGATGTGTTTTTTTCAATCCAAAAAAAAAAAAAAAAGAGAGAGAGAAAAAGAAAAAACACCATGCTTTTTGTATTGTCACGCTGGGGCTTTTCGGCATTAAACGGCAAGTGCGTAAAACAGAGGCTTCCTTGGGGACAGCAACAAATAAGCAGGGGGAGCTGTCTGGGAGCGAGCTTGTGTCTGCTGAGCTCAGCAGAATGGAAAAAAAAAGTAAAAAAAGTAAAAAAAGTTAAATCGGGGACTGGCAAAAGCTTTGCTCCTGGGGACCTCTGGGTGCTGCAGAACCTGGAGGTTTGTTTTAAAAATTATTAATAATTATAATAAAAATAAATAAATACATTTTCTTTATAGCGTGCGTTGGGGTGAGGATTCATCCTGCTCTACGTGTGCGATGGGCAAGAGGGAAAGGGGTAAACAGAGAAAAAATATGTTTGTCTTCTCACTTTTAGCTTCCTTTTCGGGTCTGGGCTATTGAGATCGAAGCCTCTTTTGCCTGATTCGGTCCAGTTTCGGCAAAGGGGGTGTTGGAGTGACCGGCCAGAGTCTCCAACCCCTGTATGGTCCTCTCCTTCCCCTACAACCTTTCGGGGTTGTCAGACACGAGTGAGGCAGCAGGGACCCACGCGGGGACAGGGACCTCACAGACGAGCCCCCCCCAACCGCCCCCCCGGGTGTGCTGGGGGTCCCTTTCTCTGCACCCCCCCTCTTTGGAGGCAGGAGAACCGCAGCCACACGCAGGCTTTGCTTCCCTAAAAACGGGCTAAAAATCCGTGTGAAATCCCCACCTCTTGATTCAGGTTCCTTGGTTGCGTTGTGGAATTGGGTAAAAACAAGCAAAATCCGTGCGACACATCCATCCATCCGTCCATCTGTCTGTGTTCCCATCCATCCATCCATCTACCTACGCAATTATTGTGTATTTGGCATTGATTATATACTGCACAGATGCGTAGGCACATCTATGACCCTCTCTTCCAGTCCTTTTCTCCTGTGCATACTCCGTGGACACTTTGGCTCGTGTCTATCCCGAAAATAAGAGAAACCCGACAAGGTTTCCGGGGCTACCTGGACGGGGTGTTGAAGCCTTTGGAGATGCTTCATTTTTTATTTGCTTTCCAATAAATTTAATGTTGCACCACTATCCCTTTCCAATAAATATGAAATAATCAGATTTTTTTAATTAAAAAGGGTGTCTTTCCAGCCATGGATATACAAATCCGTCCTTTCAAATAATGCCTGGCGACTCACACGGGGTCTTTTGGGCTTCCTACCTCTGCAGGATTGTTTTTGTCCCCTGGCCGGGTTTGCTTGAACGAACTGATGTGAAAGATTTAATTCTGGAGCTAAATCTCTCCAAAATATTCAGCATGTGAGAAATTCAGGGAAGAGATTAAGAAACAAAGGGGGAAAAGAAATAAAGGATTTAATTGGCTTTTCCGGGAACGGAGGTGGAAACTTCAGGCAGCTCTCGGGAGCGTGTTGGCGATGGGAAAGAAAGTGGTTTGGTGGCTCGTGCAGTGATTGCCCCATGCTGCCTAAATCTTACGCAAGGTCTTATTATGGTATGTAAATGCACCCCGTGAGCTGCAGCCCTCCTAGGGCTATTGACGGAGAAATAACAGCGGGAAATTTCTGCCGGGGACGAGTTGCCACCGATTTCTTCTGTACACAACTTCGAGGAACAGCACCTGGACGTCCAAGGGGAGAAGGATCGACCTTTGGAAAAATCCCGGCTATCAAACATGTTTTATCTGTACAGATCTATTGACTCGCTATCTAAAAAAGCCCTAGAGAACCTGTTCTCTGTGTGTTCAAATAAAAAATGCGCATAGCTTTTGTGGAAGAAACCGATGTTCCCTCGGTGTAACCCACACTAGAGCTTGGGCATCATTAGTAAGTTAATTTTTTCTGCCTATTTGCTTTCATTTCCTTCCTTGAGCAAATGTCGTGAAAAATAGGGAGGAAGGTTTTATATATTTTTTAAGAATATGTATTATTTTTTTTCCAGCAGCGAGCAAGAGGCATTTCGCCTGGCATTTTGCAAAGCTCGCAAAGCCAGATAGGTTCCCAATTTGCCTAAAGAGCCCGGTGCGAGGAGGGAGAGCACAAAATCACAGCCGGTCCCTTCTGCAGAAGGTCTTTTTTCACAAAATGGGAGATTTTTCGAGCCACTCGTGGGCACCATCAGCTATTCTCTTATTCTCCTGCAGCAGCCCTATTGGCATTGCAGACAGCCAAGTGAATAAATGCCAGTTACCGGCCTGCATCAGTACCCTCGGCTCCAAATATTTGCCGGTAAAAATGCTTTTCTTTTGCTCTAAATCCCATTTCTACATTCTTTTTCAAGCCATGCTTTTGCTGCTGCCCCGAGGTTACTGCAAACTCCTGCGTTTGCTCCTCTTTGCAAAGATGTTTTGCTCATGCAACGCTGCAGGGATCTGCCAAGCACCCGGGAAAAACGTCGGGATTTCGTGAGGATTTCTCGTGGTCTTTAATAACAATAGTAATAATAATAAATAAATAAATAAATAAAAGACTGGAAGATTTGAATGCAAAATTCATTGGTAATCATAATCATAATGATGATATAAATAAGAGCAGTTTAAAATCCCCATTGCATGCCACAGTGCAAATTTAGGAAGTGTTACACACGAATTCATTCTTTTTGCCTGAATTCACTTTTACAGCCGGACAGGGCTAAGGGAAGAAAACTGCGGAGTAAAAGTTCTTTATTTCAGCAAAAACCGCATTTTGCGCCGGCAAGCGCCTCCCACGGGCTGGAGCTGTCCCTTATCAGACAGTGACATAAAAAGGTGCTTTTCTGAACGAAAATTTGCAAATTTGCCATCTCTGCCCGGCAAAATCAACCAAAATAAAGAGCACGGACCAAGCCCCGGGCTGGAGGCTCAGGATTTGCCCGTGAAAGGTGGAGGATGCTCTCAGCTCCAGCCCAGGATGCTGCTACGACCCCCTGGGATGGGCAGAGACCCCCAGACGCTGGCTCATGAGAGGGGAGTTACCCCCAAAACTTGAGCCTGACACTCGAAAAACCCTCAAAAGACCCAAATCCTACACCTGGGCATGGAGAGCAAGCCACCAAGTCACGCCGGGTGCTCTCATTCCGTGGCAGAAATAATTTTCGTGAGGGGGAAGTTAAGCAATTTAAGGGCAATTTGTTCCTCTTCTCCTGCTCCTACATACACAGCCAGAAATTTAAGGATAAAAGGCTCCATGACTA